>NC_137463.1:201845287-201999460 GCF_964235325.1 Thermobia domestica | reverse complement strand
ATGCTAGTATTATGTAAACAACTACCAGATTTTACCAATAATAACATAATGGTTGTTACAGGAACCACACAGTTTCATCAAACAATACAATCAAACTATTTGCAAATTCAGAATTCTAAGTATATGTAGTAATTCCATACCCATTTTTTTTTATCAGAAAGCTCAAATTTGGTTAAGTGCATAACTTACAAATTATGAGCAAAAAACAGAAACATACATTGTCTTGCAGGTACGTTCATTTTAGTAAGACTGCTAGTTACTTATCGACTGTGTTGCCACTTATGGAATAAGAAACTTCTGGAATTTTCGCTACGTTCCTACAAGGTTGCTCACGATCGCTGAAAGTTGGGGCGACGCATGAAATCGCAAGAACGCGATGGTTGCTTGAGCAACCAAAATTAGTCCAGGATGATTGCAACATTTTTCGGAACCCAGGAGGATTGCAACATTTTTCTGACTGGCATTTCAATTAAAATGTTTCCCCTATTGTGTAGACAATTAACACTATTTTAGTTACCAACTGCTAACTAATCTGTTAGGAGGCAACCCCTTTATGCCCTCTCGCTGAGTGCCTTACCGCTACAGTGTTTTTCCGGATTTTACGTCATATGTGTGTATCGAGTTTGGTTGAAATTGTCCCACATGTTCCAGTGTTATGCTGAAACATATATACATACACCCATACCTAGATAAATAAATTCATTTCTTTTGTCTTTTGAGTAACTACAAACTAAGTCTATCTGAGGATACCCTTTTCTACTGGGTTACTCCCAAATTACTAATTAAAAATATTCGTAACGGACAATACCTAAATTAAGAAAACAACTTGAGTATGTACAGTCCGCAGCTAAAAACCTGCAACATGAGCATGTAAGTTTATTGTGAAACTACGCCTAACAACGCAGGGAATCAACATAACATCTAAGTGGCACGAATCACGCCATGAGAAACCTCGTCGTTCTTCCCTGCACACTTATTTTGGAGCACAAGACTTCGTCGTTTCACAATAAACATACATGCTCATGTTGCAGAATTTTTGCTGCGGACTGTACAACATAAGTGCATAGAAGAAAATAATGAACTATCTCGTGGTAAATGTTTAAGTTTTTGTCTTGGGCGCAGGATACATTTGATTCTTGGTGAGGGGCCGTGGGTTATGATAACATATTATGCTGTAGACGAACTTCTCATAATACTTTCGTTGCTGAATGGACACGTTACACTCAGTAATCCAAAAAAGGGGGCCGCGTTGGCTCAGTGGTAGAGCGTCCACCTCTGGTGCATGGGGTCCCGGGTTCGATCTCAGTCCTACCAAGTAAACTGTATAGTGGACAAGTACAGTGTGCGTGAGTTTTCTCGGGGTTCTTCCGTTTTCTCCATTCCATTCATCACTCATCATCACCGTCTCCTTTAGCCTAACCGGCATAATCGTGGGACGTAAAACTCAAAGATTTCATTTCAGTAAGCCAAAAAGAAAATCCATGTAAGTACCTGTACTAAAATATACAGGTCTTTATGCATTATGCACGTTTAAAGTTGTGGCATAGAGACAAACTATGGATAATGCCTTTTTAAAAAGTCAACTATTCAAATCATTCAAACTTTGTTCCTATTCATACGAAATAGTGCAATACGAAATAGTATATCATAGTACATACACTGAGAAAAGTCCGTCATCCGGACAGTGGTATATTTTACAAATATACGGAACCCATATGTTTACTACGTAAATCTATATGCAGAATACATTATACATATGCTATCTACGCACTGCCTTTTTCCGCTTAGATATTATATCATGGAGCTGCAGGGTGTCTGACATTTAACAGACTTCGTATGTTACATACGTCAGCTATATGTTATATACGTCCATCTATACATGAAACCCTTAATCTTTCTTTCGTACGGAAAATACGTATATATGGAACACTTATACGGAAAATATTATAAAACACACGTTTTCAGTTGTGTTTGCTACAGGATGCTATATATAGTCGTATTTTAAAAAGTCCAGAAACTTCAGAACTTACGCATGTAACCAACGTTTTTACGTACGCAACATACGTTCTTTTTTCTCTGTGTAGACTCTAAGATACTTTGAATACGCATCACCCTGGCTGTCTTACTTGGTTCATTACTGCTGGTGAGGCCTCCAAAATTTCGATGTAATGATACTGTAGCTTCCGTTGCTTGCAACAACGAATAAAAATGTGGTTACTCAAAAATGAGTAACATTTACTCCAATTTGGTAACCTTTTTGGTTCAGAATGGCTCCGAGCAGGCACGTAGCCAGGATTTCGTGAAGGGGGGGGGGTCCGTGACATGAAATACTGTGGTCATCACAAAAGGTGCTCGATCACTCTAAACTATTTTACTGAAACATATATTGGTTCGTTTAGCCAGGATTTCGTAACGGGGGGGGGGGGGGTGACATGAAATTGTGAGGGCTCAGGAGCTCGATCAATTTAAACTACTTTACTATCAACATATATTGGTTTGTTAGGACAATAAAATGAGGATATGTTGGCAAGTATTTTAATAAACTATGAAGAAATTTCGAGCAAAATAATAATAATAAAAAAAAAAAAACATTGAAAAAGATTTTGCAATATTTACGTCCTTCTGTTTATTCAAATATAACAATTTTCCTTTCGTTATGACCTCAATTATTATAAAAAGTACATACTGAATACTGTCTTGTAAACTATCTTCTAATATAAATAAAATAAAGAGTTAGTTTGTGTGTTTGTCTGTCTGTCTGTGTGCGGCCTGGGGACCAGACGAGTGGACCGATAGTTACCAAATTTTGGTCAGAGGTACCTTGGCCCAGGCCCCAGATCAAGACCAAGAGTTTTTTTTTTAATTTCGAAAAAGTGGGGTCTCAGGGGGCGTTTACGGGAACCGGCTTGGGAACCAGACAAATCGACAGAGAGTTACCAAATTTTAGTCACGAATACCTTGGTCCAGGCTCCAGACCAGAGTTAAACGTTTTTGCAGAAATTCGAACCAGGGGAGTCTCAAGGAGGGCGTTTACCGGGACATGTAAAAGTAGTAGAAAATGACCGATATTTATTTGTTTAACAATCATCAGATACAGCTCAGAGGCCATTTTACATTGAATATCCAACAACATTAACAATGGAAAGGATTTGGGAAGGTATCGGCCAGGGCTGTTTAGTAGGTGCCATCCCGGCATTTGCCTGGTAGGACTGAGGGAAACCCTGGAAAACCTCAGTCAGGATGGTAGGCAGCGTGATTCGAAGCCACGACCTCCCGAATGCGAAGCCAACGCTCTACCACTTGAGCTGTTAGTGTCAAATCCATATTTTTGCGGTCGCTGAAATCAATGGTGACACTTCCATTAGCGATGACTTGCAAGAATGCGGACCGGGAGTCAGCGGGGGGTGGATACCGAGCCATGTAAAAAATAGCCCAAAATGACCGGTATTAGTATCAAATCCATAGTTTTCGCGGTCGCTGAGATCAATGGTGATACTCCCACAGGCGTTGACTTCCAAATACAGCCCCTGTGCGAAGCATGTGTATATTCAACTAGTTTTACAATATATGCGTTCCTTTCTCTGTTGAATCAAATGCTAACAGAACTTTCTTTCAACATAATTTTTGGTTTTTATTATTCCGTCAACTACTGTCGGTTCCAAATGACAGGTTAAAGGAGCAACAGAAAATTGTCCTTGAAATAACATGTTTGATACTGCAAGGATGCGATGACGAAAAGTTATGATTTAAAATGTCCACGCTGTTACACAACGGCACTTATGCTTTCGAAAGCTTGAAATCTCCCTGACTAGTAGCAGCATTTCTAAGAATTCCATAACTTTTCTTGAAATTCCAAATTCCCTGACTCTTCCAGAATACCCGCTTACCTCGCCACCATATTGCAAGTAATACAATTCCTCATAAGAAAGAGTAAGCAAAAGCTTCCTGTAGTTTTCTTTTTAATTTTTAACGCAGATCCTTCTTTTTGTCATTTCATTTTGTTTTATCCTTCCTTAATTTTTTTCATTTCTGGTCTCGAAGGGGGGGGGGTCCGGACCCCCCGGACCCCCCCTTGGCTACGTGCCTGCTCCGAGTAAATTGTCCTTAAAAGTGAGAACTGTGGGTATTCAAAATATAAGAAAAACATCGGTAATCGTTAGTGTTTACTACGTCAAATTTAAAAGTAAATTTCCTCATTCACAAGTTCTATGCACTTTACTCCTCAAAAATCATTTTGAATGTTAAAGCGTATTCATTTTTGAATAGTTCATTTTTAACACTGTATAATCAAGTGATGTAATAACTTTAAAAAATATTATTTGGTTTAGTTGGCAACACTCTTAATATGGTGGTATTGCAGAGTATGTCAGACGATTTGTTCCTGGAGCCGCGGTGGCTCAGTGGTAGAGCATTCACCTCTGGTGCTTGGGGTCCGGGTTCGATCCCAGCCCCCGCCAAGTGAACTTTGTGGTGGACAAACACCGTGTGCGTGGGTTTTCTCGGGGTACTCCCGTTTCCTCCCACTTTCTTCATTCCACTATTTCACTCATCATCACCGTCTCCTTTAGCCTAACCGGCATAATCGTGGGACGTAAAATTTAAAGATTTCATTTTTTTAACGATTTGTTTCTGTCTATATTTGTTTCTTTCACAATATTTGCTGTTTATATCTATTAGTTTAGAAGATAGAAGAACGTACCAAAATGAATGGGCCATCCTGTATACTGAATGAAGCTCGCTATGAGAGAAAGAACAAAGTATATATGAAGAAACTCAATGAAAAAGCAACTCCTGCAAATATTGTTTGTATTGATTTTTTTTATCCGGTAGAGAAATAATAATTATCCTTCACTTGATGTCATGGACATGTTTAAACAGCGACTTCGAACATGACTTAGATGGCAAGGGGAAAAAAAAAAAAACAAACGAAACAGTGGTTTGTGAAAAGAAACCTTCAAATACTTTGACAGGAACCTAGAATCAGTTGTCGCTTCCCTCTTCCTTTTATGCTTTCTCTCCAAGCTGGATTCGGTTTATGGATGGTTGGTTAAGTGTTAGATACAAATTATTCACTTACAAGCGTCACGTTCTCCTTATTTCAATGTCCACTCTCACACGCGTATACAATGGAAACAGCTTATTATCTGTTCTGTGTCTTCCTTCGGAGAAGAAATAATGGAAGAGAAACTATCGTTTCCTATTACTTCCGCCATTTCGGTTCTTTTCTGTAACCTTGAAAGTGTAGTGGAGTATAAAGAGAGCTTGAGACCAGGGACTCAGAACTACTGCTATTACTACTGCCGTTACTCCACCTCCTTTTCATTCTCCCTCTTCTGCTCCCCTACTACCATAGCTACTAATAATAACAATGTTTATTTGTAGCATAAGAAAACAGCACGAGTATCTTCGTTTTAAATACTTCCATTTGTATATACATGAAAGTAATTAGTTCTTTCGTCTATTGATCCTCTTGCTACAGTTCCTGTAATCCATAAATTATTGACCTTTATGAAAGTAAAGAGGTATATCTACTTCTGGCCAGGCCAGTAGACAGCCCAAAAATGTAGGGAACGGTAAAAGTTAGGGGGTAATTTAACCATATCATAGTTCATCCCCTTATTATTGTCCATTTGCAAGCCTACCGTGAAAATTTAGGGGCGCAGTAAAAATTTAGGGGGGCCCGGCCTCACTAGGCCCCCTTGGAACGAGACTTATCTGGCTACACCCAGGGGCGTCATTTAGGGTGGAGAAGGGGGCAATTGCCCCCAAGAGTTTGAAGAATATATATATATACTTTAATAGATTGTTTACTAATATACTAGTACAAAACATAAAAGTCTTATGTCGGGGGTGTCTTGCCCACCTTCAAGCGAAGTCTGAAATGACGCCCCTGGCTACACCTGATAAACAGTAACAAAAGACGTCTAGAGAAAAAGTCTGTGTACTCTTTAACAACAAAATAAACTCGTCTATATTGTTACCAGGCTGGTATCCATCCCACTAGAAAAATCACATAGTCGAAGAACATAGACATTCTTTCTCTTAATTGTTTAATATTTTCAGCGTAAGACGAAACAGAATGCCCGAAGACGAGACACATACTAATCGATAAATGTCATTAAATTGTAAACAATGATATCGGTAACCATAAATCCTTATGCGTACTTTCCGAAAAAGACAGATTTTTTTTTTTCAATCCAAATAATATGATACCTATCAGTACGAAACTGAAACGAAAATATATCATCATCAATCTTTACCTTATGACGTGAGCAAGACGACAAACCACAGTGTGTATAACGAGGTATACCCCACACTTATGAACTACTCTTAAACTTATTTTTTAAACTCTAATATTGAGCGAATATATACTACATATCTCAATCTTTGATTACATCGGACTGAATAAAACTACATACTTGAGGGTAAAATATTCTTATGCATAGTTTTCGAGAGGATCGGCTGAAACAATGTTTTTTAAAATGTACGTCATTCATTACCAAATTTTTTAGATAGTTCCTTTGCTAGTGGAATTTATAATTTGTTTATGTATTCTCTGTATACGAGGTGTGTTCAAAATAAAACCGAACCTTTGCTATACCATCTTTATTGCTTATTGTAGAACATTTAAAGCACCGCCCCCTCAAAGTAGTCCTCTCTACTGGCAATACGCTGTTCCCAAAGCTTCTTCCATTTCGGAAAAATCCTCCTGGAACACAGTTTCTGGGATGATGCGCAAGTCCCTTGTAGCGTTGTCCTGAGTCTCCTCTACGGTTTGGAAACGACGTTCTTTCAAAGTGAGTTTAAGTTTGGGAAGCAGGAAAAAGTCTGCTGTGACTAGGTACGGAGAATGGGATGGGTAGAGCACAACGGAAATTTAATGGTTTGCCAGTTAATTGCGGATGAGGAGTGAAGCGTGAATGGGCACATTGGCATGGTGCACCATGCAAGTCTGATTTTTCCACAATTCACGCTTCTTCCTTCGCACAAAATCCCTGGTGAAACTGTTTGCTTACTATCTGACCACGTGATAGAAATTCATGACCGACAATGCCTTTCCCATCGAAAAGCACTACTAATATCATTTTGATCTTTGACCGACCAATGCATGCTTTTTGGACTAGGAGAACCTGAATGAATTGGAAAGCAATTGAAGTGTTTCTGTTAATGTTTTGCCAAGTATGTAGCAAAATTTGAAACACACAAATGTTCTTCTTCAAGCTCTTTTATTGTCACTGTATCCGACACTCACTGTATCACTAATCCGACGAACGGCTTGTGCACGTGCTCACTTCAGCAGCTATTGCTCAGCGACTAGCAGTCACAGCGAAACGAGGTAAATGGCAGTTTGTTGTCTAAACCTGCCGTTAGGTGGGTGCCATCAGTAACCGCAGCGTGCTCCCTCTGCCACTTGGCGCGCTATTTCAAAAGTTTGCTTTCTTTTTGAGCACACTACGTATATATATATATATAAAATTGTATCTGTTATTGTTACATATTCCTAACAGTAACACATACAATTCTAGAATTCTAGCAGTGATGTATAGTCTTGTTCAAGCGCACACCCTTAATTTTTTCTCAGGAGGATGTCAAGTTATTTTTGGGGGGGATAATACTACGAGCCACTACGTCTATGTAACCAGTACTACTCTGTACCCGTCGGGCCGCGGTGGTTCAGTGGTAGAGCGTTCATCTCTGGTGCTTGGGATCCTGGGTTCGTTCCCAGCCCCCGCCAATTGAACTTTGTGGAGGACAAACACCGTATGCGTGGGTTTTCTCGGGGTTCTCCCGTTTCCTCCCATTTCCTTCATTCCACCATTTCATTCATTTCTCATAATCACTACCTCCTTTAGCCTAATTGGCATAAACGTGGGACGTAAAACTCAAAGATGTCATTTCATTTTACTCTGCACCCGAAAAGACGGTAAGTAATTGTAAAATACTTCTACCTATATTTTTAGATAAATATGATAGAACGAAATTGTTATATATATAAGAGAAACAGTACAACGGAAATGTAAGATCAAATTTTCATACCACATGAATCATTTCCCTGTTAAATAAGTATAATTTCATTGAGAAAGCGTACAAATGAATGTTGAGTTAGGAAGTTTTGGGGGATCCGGAAAGGTGGAGCCCCTTGAGTGCACCCTTGGTCATGCTAAAAGAATCCTGGTCACCGATCTTTATATGGAAAGCTCTGTATTATTACCGAAAATTTTAGTTAAAAGAGACAAATTTGGATTTTTTGTGGCCAATTCAGATCTTTATTTAGAGCTATCAGAATATCCTACGTATGATTGCTAGAGTACGGCCAAATCGTGATTAAGATTTAACCTTTCTACAGCTGCCAGGGATTTTAACGAAATCGTAGACTGTCACGTTGGGGGTCCTAGTGACCTCCACATGATCACGTTATAGGCACATCATTTTTGCTGCACACATCATGTCCAGCAACAAGCATTATGCTTCTAGACCAATTCAGTGAAAAGATGTTTTATATGGTACCTTCCTGAAAATGAATGTAATTTAGGTGCAAAAAATATTAGGTGCAGAAATTAGCCAAATTTGCCCCCCTTTCTCCGCCATATTAGCAACAAATATATATACAGGATATTACCATGTAGTGGACCACTTCATTGTTTCACATATCAATTTTTATGAGTGTACTCTCAAAGGGGAGAAAAACCTTCCTCTAAAAATAACTGATGCACAAGACAAAAAAAAAAAAAAAAAAAATTACCCATCTTCTCCGCCGATGTACCTCCCCCAACATACATAAAATGCATATCCGCGAAAAGCTTCATCCTTCATAAACATATTGATATCAAAGGTATCTTTCTAGTTTAATTAGGGCTGAGCTATTGAAGTGTAAATCCTTGACGTAGCAGTTGCGTCAATGGGTGTTTAAAGGTTTAAACAAGACGTATATACAACTCCTAATAGATTTATGTAGGTAATGCCAATTTAGATTATCCAATAAAATACAGTATCCACTGTTACTCGATAAAGTGTTGATCCTAGTTACCAAGCGCAACTAGATTATTTAGGTATCATAGGTAAAAAAAAAAAAAAAGAACAAAAAGAAAAAAATAATCTTACTTTCCCTGCAACAATATTGTTGCAACAGCGTAACGACATGCAGATACAGTCTCTGTCTTTTGCGCAACAAGAGGTCACGTTAAGTCTCTTCAAGTCTAAGAGAATCAAAAACTATAAGATTCGAGTGTGGACTGTTCTATAAATAAACGTGCATTGGTATACATTTTTATAATTATGTTAGAGTTTGGTGTATTAGAGAAGACAACATAGTGTATGTGATGACCAGCGAATGCTGTATTTGGAAGTCTGTTCCTATTCGGCCGCTTGGAATCGAAGTGAATAGCGAGTGAGAGAAGGACGATCTATTGATTTTAAAGGCTACGAGTTAAAACTACCCAAGCATCTTTTGTCTGAAACTGACATGTTAAAAATTGGTGTAATTTGTGCTGTATCTTGCTCATAGATTAAATCAGCTCCTTTCTTTTCCCACTGCATGTGGATAAAAAATAGAAAAAAAAAAACTAACCGAGTTTCCGAAAATCGATTTTGATTTTTCTCTTTCTTTGTGGGTTACATAATACGTACGTGTTGGTCTACTCATGGGAATATGTTAAACACGCAAATTATTTTGCTTTCTAGAAAAGAAAAACCCTACCATTTTGAAGCTCTCAGAAGCAGTACGAATTGTACTCTATATATTTTAAAACTGGCAGGTTAACACGCTTGATAAAAGTGAGCGAAAATAGGATGTGTAAATGCAATACAATACAACAACAACAACAACAACTACTACTACTACTACTACTACTACTACTACTACTACTACTACTAATAATAATAATAATAATAATAATAATAATAATAATAATAATAATAATAAATGATTCAGCATCTTCGATTTCCAGCACATCAAGCTAACTAGGAGCTTGTGTAGATTACATATCATTTTTATCTCATGATGTTAGCAGCTTTATTCAGTTTTACCGTTGAACTGCCAAGATTGATATTTCAAATAGACAACGCTAGCATGCTTTGCTAGATTTCGTCCCTCACTGTTCAAAATTTCACAATATTTAAAATAAAGGAAGCCTGACAGGGTTCATGATTTTATTTTGATCTGATATTGAGATAATTCCCTTTTCAGCAGTAAAAGATCTTCCGTAAATAAGATAATAAACAAATACTGAGTTCTACCAAATTAATCATAATTTTAAGTTTCTGAAATTTTAACAAATTCCTTTTATTTACTGCAGTCAATAATGCACTTACTCTACAGAAATTAGAGTAGTCTTAAACGTTTATGTATAATTTTTCATTATTAAATGTAATCAGGAAATATCGATTTTTTCCCCCTTAAACATGCTTGCTACATATGAAAGTGTTCTTCTTCCGTGTTTCGAAACGTTTCATTGTCTTGAAGAGTGCAAAGTATGAACCAATAGTGAAAGGCCGAGTTGAAATGTGGTAACTGTAATGGCTATGGTACACTACTGATAAGAAGTGAAAGCATTTACATTTTTGCGTCGCAGTGTCGAATACCACGCACAATAAACATGAGGTGGATCGGGAAAAGGTGAGGAAGTAAGTGGAAACCAGCGGAAAATAAAATAATTTACCTAACCTCTTGTATTTTAATTGTACGATTGACTGTAAATAGTATCCACATCAGTGTTTTTGACGTTCTAACCTTTTGCACTATTTCAGTATCTTCACTTGCTATCACTCTCTTGTCTCCTAACCTCCCCGATTGGTCGCTAAATAAATTCATTAATGCACGCAATATAATAAAAATCTGTACCAGATTTTAAGGCAATTTGAGTCGTATTTTGATTATAAAACGTTACAATTATAGCCACGGTTATTATGTACTCCTAAAGTACGCTTGAACCAACGAATGCTACCACCTATAAAATATCATTTTGGAAGGTACTGAAAATTGTTTTATCCAAAAGACAGGATGATATTGTGTGGCTTTGTTGGCTTTTTGATTTTGTATTGTTACATCTACTTTAACTGTACTACACTAACAAGAAAACCGTCCCAACCTCACATGTCCGAATTGGACGAAATTCCATATAGATACTAGTTTGAGGTCGGTGAATAACGTGGTTAGTCATTCGATTCGCTTTTGCTTATTTTACAAGATATACAGGGTGATGCAAAACAGAATTCAACATAAGACAACTATGTAATCCGAGTCTGAATTGGACAAAATTTCATATGGATACTAATTTGAGATCGGTGAATAACGAAATAAAAGTCTTTCGATTCGCTTTTGCGTACTTTACGAGATATACAGAGTGATGCAAAACAGAATGCAACATGAGACAACTATATAATCCGAGTCCGAATTGGACGAAATTTCATATAGATAGTAATTTGAAGTCGGTGAATAACGAAATAATAGTCATTCGATTTGCTTTTGCGTACTTTATGAGATATACAGAGTGATGCAAAACAGAATTCAACATAAGACAACTATATAATCCGAGTCCGAATTGGACGAAATTTCATATAGATAGTAATTTGAAGTCGGTGAATAACGAAATAATAGTCATTCGTTTCGCTTTTGAATACTTTGCAAGATGCAGGGTGATGCGAAAGTAAAATAATAGAAGGATTCTGTAATTTACCGGTATAGAACGATGAAAGCCCACACGTGGATACCAAAATGAATATGCGGAATCTCATGGCTGTAATGAGGAACGCAGTGGCAGCGCAGGAAAATCTCAGGTTGAATAAAGGGGGTTTCGCATGAAAATGAAAGGAGAAGCACTGCTCGATGTTGAGTACGAGTCTTTGAGAACATATTTCCCTAAAATCGCACTGTTTACCAATTGAAGTAGCACCTTGGAAGGTCAACATTAGAACGGAAACTGGGTTCCAACGACTGCAAACAGTAATAGACAAAGTTTGGCAAAAGAAACAGCCCATTTCACATGTTCGCTTGCGGCACGCCGCGCCTTGCTTGTCAATGTCGCTTGCTGTGAATGTCAGAATGTCATTCTGCATACTCGATTCAAATATAGCAAATTTCTCTCTTACCCACGAACAACAGATTCATACGACAGGCTAATGCAAGTACATTCGAAATCACCGTTGGAGATGTGCACGCAGATCACGTGATGCACAAATGAATCCTTAATCTCCTCCCAGCCATAAGTCATAACAGATGATATACGGAGGATCAACATCCCTGGTTACAATTTCTTGCTGGACTCGGATTACGTAGTTGTCTTATTTTGCATTCTGTTTTGCATCACATTGTATATCTCGTAAAGTACGCAAAAGCGAATCAAATGACTATTCTTTCGTTATTCACCGACCTCAAATTAGTATCTAAATGAAATTTCGTCCAATTGGGACTCGGATTACATAGTCGTCCTATGTTGCATTCTGTTTTGCATCACCCTGTATATCTCGTAAAATAATCAAAAGCGAATCGAATGACTATTTACACGTTATTCACTGACCTCAAATTAGTATCTATACGAAATTTCGTCCAATTCGGACGTGTGAGGTTGGGACAGTTTCCTTGTGAGAAAAATTCGTTCTCCGGACAGCGGTATGTTGTGCAAACATACGAAATCCTCTTGCTTATTACAGAAATCAGCATGAAACATACGTTATCCGTATACTATATACGTACTTCCCTTAGATGTTACATCATGCCGTTGCAGGATGTTTAAGTCTTCCTTATATTACATACATAAACGTATGTTACCTTCGTCAGCTATATATTATATACGTCCACTTGTATGTGAGATCCTGACCGCCTATATTGTTTCATACGGAAAGTACGTACAGATGAAACACTTATACAGAAAGTATTATAAAAAATGCGTTTTCAGTTACACGTTTGCTGTACGTTAAGTCCAAAAATTGTAGGATTTACAAATGTAACATACGATTTTGCGTACGCCACATACAATTTTTTCTCAGTGTATAAGTTGTCTAGCTATTACACATTATACTTTTTCGTGACTTGGAAAACATATTTTTTTATTACAGGATAATATTTATTAACAAATTGAATGCGCTATATGGCTAATGAAAAACAACTAAACTGATTATTTGTTTTGATGATAATTTTCCGCCATGCATAAAATGTATTATTTTGTAACAACTTTTTCTTTTCAAAACTGATGCTGCAACATCGTAACGTGATCTGCTATCTGTTGAGTAAGCTTTATAGTTGAGGGGCATATGTAATTCCGTGGGATTTTGAATGAAGCAATTATATGATTGGTGGCGATGGATAGGTAATGAGCTATAGAATCATGTACTACCGAGTGTTTTGTCTCAAAAATGTGGCCGAGCCGGTGTATGACGTCATACTTCTAAGATGGCCGCTAACGTCGACATCGATGTCTTTTTAGCGCTATACAGGCTAAAGATCTCAACCGATTTTCATGGAAAGTGGCTAATTTTATTTCTTCTGGTTGCTGCATGTACCTTTTGCATAAATATTTGCCAAATAAATAGTTTCACTACTTCAAAAATTAAGAAAACTATCAAAACTGAGATAAAATTAAATCACTTTTTCTAACTTCAATGGTCATACCCACTAAATTAGTGAATGGGTTTTAATAAGTGTCTCATTTTTCTCCATGGCTATTATTTATACATATTGAATAAATCTTTAACAAATAGATAATTATGTTTATTTACAAATTTAATAAAAGTCGGCAAAATGATATAAAATAGAGTCTTTTTGAAATATATTCAGTCAAATATCGACAATAAAAATGGTATTAGGTATAAAATGTTAACAAATCATTATGCCGATAAATACCTTTAAATTAAACAAAAGTTTCCGATTATACGGTAATTTATTCTCGTATTGTAGTGGACCAGTTCCTTATTACTGTTAAAAAAGATACACATCCTTTAAACAAAAATAAAAACGCGGTGGCTCAGTGGTAGAGTGTTCACCTCCGGTGCTTGGGGTCCCTGGTTCGATCCCAGCTCGCGCCGTGTGGACTTTGTGGTGGACAAACACCGTGCTCGTGGGTTTTCTCGGGTTCTTCCGTTTCCTTCCACTTTCTTCATTCCACCATTTCACTCATATCTCATCATCACCGCTCCCTTTAGCCTAGCCGGCATAATCGTGGGACGTAAAACTTAAAGATTTCATTTCAACTCTTCGAATTAGGTGCCCGCAAAAGTAAGCCGCGCCTTTAAAATTAAAAAAAAAAGTTAGACGGCACTCAAACATAAACAACTTTTTTAAAAATTAAAATCGTCATTTTTAACGAGGGAATAAGCCCAGGAACCAAAATGTTGCGCAATCAATGAAAAGCAATTGTAAGATTTTATTTAAATATTCAACTTAATGTGATTGATTGACTAGCATATGACTTATCTTTGAATAATATTATAATTAAGCGTAAATTAAAATTTTAGAGTTAATCATAATTTTTGGCTACATCATGTCAGCAGTACTTTATACTAGAGATGGTTGTCCTCCCTCATTTTGCTCTCATGAGGGCCGCCCTCACCCTCACCTCACCCTCACCTCACCCTTATTTTAGTATTTGAGGATGCGGGCGTAGGAGGGTGAGGGCGATAAAGTGATTGAGGCTGAGGGTGAGGGAGGGTGAGTGTGAGGGCGTCGATGGAGGGTGAGTGTCAGGGTGGGTGAGTGTCAGGGCGTCAATGGAGGGTGAGTGTGAGGGAGGGTGAGTGTGAGGGCGTCAATGGAGGGTGAGTATGCGGGAGGATGAGTGTGAGGGCGTCAATGGAGGGTGAGTGTGATGGAGGGTGAGGGGCGTCAATTGAGGGTGAGGGTGAGGGAGGGTTAGGAAAAATGACCATCTCTGCTTTATACTGCCATTTGTGTGTGTGTGTTTGTGTGTGTTTGTGTCGTAACGAAATGCTTGATAAGGTATACTTCAGTATCAGTGTCACATTAATAGATGTTGTGAGTATTGTCACCATCAATTTTCAGGTTTAGAGAAAATATCATTTCTCTTGATTTTTCTCGAAAACTATGTACAAAGAATAACAACCACTGGTATCATTCTGTTCAGCTATCTATGAATGAGATCTATGATCTTTGGACTTATTTCATGGTTAAACGCTAATACTATTGTGAAACTAGGTTCACTGTAAGAGTGATTCTAATGGAAGCAAAGTGCAATTAACCCGATCCAACAAGTGAAGCAGCGTTGGCAGGTCGGAAACTCAAACTATATGGATGTCATGATTATTTGTATTAACCTCGTCTTTCAGCTATACTTCAACGAAGTGGGCCTATTCAATAAAAACTGCCGAAACAGATCAAATGAAACAATCTATTCTTGTAGCATCACAAAGCTCAATAACATACACAATAATCGGTGTTTTTTGTCAATCTGATAGTTTAACCCCTTCCGGTCATTTGTCGGATGGAGTTCGACATTATGTTGTTTAACCCAGTCTGAGGGGGCCGGGGAGTCAGGCTCAGCATGGATTTTGTAATTTATTTCGTCCAGTATTCAGTACTTGATTTCTTTGCTATATCATCTAGTGAATAATAATTAAACCATTGTTTTCAGTACTGTTTTAATAGATGGTGTTAATATAGTAGGTTTTAATTTGGAAGAATAAATCGTTATAGTAAACGCTGTAATCTCGCAAATTAGTTGAGACCTATTTAGACAAACTCGGAGGATATAACAAAAAATGAAAAAGTGTTAAGTTCATATGGTAGTTTGCAGGGAAGGATTAAGGGGGGTGCACCGGTGCACGTGCACTCCCCGCTGTAAATATAAATTATCTAAAGTGAGAAACTAGCAGGGAAAGTAGCAACAATTTTCGTTCATATTTTCGTTTGGGGCTTGAAAGAAAGCGGAGTTTTGCAAAAGCAATAGTTTAAGTCAATTTTTTGAAGAGTGAAGGAAAAGGATCCGCCGAGACCATCACTTAGCATTTCCAAGAAATTCCTTATTCACAACACAGTTGCCTAAAGGCATTTTTAAAAATCAATAATGGTGCACCTCCCGTCAGAAAATCCTGGATCCGGCCCTGGCTGTTTCTTATATATTATAATATAAGACCTATGAAATTTGGGTCCCCGAGAATTAAAAACCTTAATAAACAGTATTATTATCTCTAGAAGTCCCAGGTTGGCGTTTAATTGAAATAGGTTGTAAATTATATTTATGGTTCTTCTTAGAGAAATATATTTGTTCATATGATAGGACCCGCAACAGCACTTCAAATTATTTTACGTTAATGGGCCCATTTCATGCTCTACAAGTTAAATTAATGGGACAATACTTAAAGAAAGTGCTTCTGGAGGCCTTAATACTATATTTTAAAAACAAAATGTGCCCTGATCACATTTTTACTTCATTTAAGACATTTGTATACTTCTGTGTTGTTTTTCGGATGTGTTGAACCTGTTCCATGCTTCATTTTATACTTTCATGTTAGTATCAAGGGCGCCGATCCTGGTGGGACGGACCCCCGGCTCCCCAAAGCTCATGTGGGCTCCCCTATATTTTTATGAATATGTATTTTTAAATGATTTTTTCTTATATGTATGTTATATGTATTGTTATATGTATTTTTTACGACTGCCCCCCCCCCCCCAAAGTTACAAAGAAATCGGCGCCCTTGGTTGGTATAGTGTTATTTGCACTAAGAAAGTTTAATCTTGAAGTAGCCTCTTTGAACAGCAAGGAGCTTAAGTAAAAGGCAGTTTCTCCTGGTGCTCCCCCTAAGTTACGGAATTACACACCAACATTTTTTGTTTTCCGTATTGCTTTGAAAAATCTGTAGATCTATAATTAAATCTATAGACCTGGAAACGCTGAACTGAAGCGAAAGACAATTTGTGATAATACTTCATAATGAGGTAATACACGAGTGTTGAAATTCATCATTAATTTATTTCCTCCTAATGATATAAATGGAAGACACTATTATATATATATATTTATGTTTAGATCTTGATATTTACGAATAACTGAAACCGTATTTAGTGGTTAATTATGCATTCTAAAATTGGATCTATTTTCTATGGATGTATACCTTGTATGTTACACTTTGGTTGCTGTGGAAAACAAATATAAACCGATCATGTGTAGCTTACACCGTATATTATTATTGGGATCTCTCTCTAATAATTAATACACCTCTGTATTTTGCTGTATTTTGGTTAGTATATGAACTTTATATACTAACGTTGCATAGTAATCAAACCAGAGTATTAGTTTTAAATACAAGTGCTCCACTTGAATGCCAAGTTGCCTAGGGGGCCGCGGTGGTTCAGTGGTAGAGCGTTCAGCTGTGGAGCATGGGGTCCCTGATTCGATTCGAGCTCGCTCCAAGTGGGCTTTGTGGTGGACAAACATCGTGTTTGTGGTTTTGTCGGGATTTTTCCCGTTTCCTCCCACTTTATTCATTCTACCATTGCATTCATTTCTCATCACCACATCCTTCTTTAGCCTATCTGGCATAATCGTGGGACGTAAAATCGACAG
This sequence comes from Thermobia domestica, assembly GCF_964235325.1. Classification (NCBI taxonomy): domain Eukaryota; kingdom Metazoa; phylum Arthropoda; class Insecta; order Zygentoma; family Lepismatidae; genus Thermobia; species Thermobia domestica. The sequence continues at coordinate 201,981,947 of NC_137463.1, read as the reverse complement.
ATTTCAGTTTCATTTTATTTTTTTTCCAGAAATAAACTTTGAAGTTCATTATCTCATAAACAATTCATGTTTCTGTTATTTTTTTGAGGGGGTAACTAAAACCACATTCACATACGGTCCTTTAACGGTTTTATAGTTTACTGTTTATAAAAAACTTTTAAGAAAGCTGCCCATTCCATAAAAGTAAATGCTATTCTTTTTTAAAATCTTTTGGAGCTAAACCATTTAGCACCCAAGTGGTCCAACCGTTACTGTGAAAATCCGAAGTTTTTAGGTTAAGCATCTTATCTTTAAGGTTTACGTCCCACGTTTATGCCGGCTAAGCTAAAGGAGACGGCGATGATGAGAAATGAGTGAAATTATGTAATAAAGAAAGTGGGAGGAAACAGGAGAACCCCGAAGAAACCCACGCACACAGTGTTTGTCCACCACAAAGTTCGCTTGACGCGAGCTGGGATCGAACCAGGGACCCCAAGCACCAGAGGAGAACGCTCTACTACTGAGCCACCGCGATCCCTTCGAGCTGGGATCGAATCAAGGACAGTAACCAGAGGTGAACGCTTTACCAATGAGCCACCGCTGCCCCTCCAAGTTTCAACGTTGATCATTCAGTCAGTCAGGACTTCTATTATATAGAGAAATTATTTCAAGTTACTCTTACGAGAAACTCCATCTTTTGAATAGTTTAGCTCATTTACAACAAAATGTATATAATTTTATGTAACAACATAAGTATTTCTTTTGTCAAAATATTCTTTTGGAGTACAAAAAAATGTTAATAAGATTACTCCATTTTAATCATTTTAATGTATACTATTTACTCGTTTCAATTATTAAGTGTTTAACTCAGATGACAAACGAAAAAGAAATTTCATAAAACTTAAGAAGCAACCAACGTTTCCTTTACAACAGAAAAATATATTTATATAAAAACGAATTTTCTTGAGATGTTGAAAGGAAAATAGAAATTATTTCTTTTTAAAACAGCCCAAGTTATATAGAAATTAATTAAAAATGTTTACTTTTCAAAGAAAGTTGTTCTTTTAAAAAGAATCTGCTTCACTTTGAAAAAGAATGAGCCAATTCAAAAAGAAATTTTTGCCAGAAGATTAATTTCACGAACGTAAATGTTGAATTAAAGATAAAATAATTTTATATATATATTATTCAGTAGTAGATGTACTTTTTCACTAATTTCATTTCAAGCATGCTTGAGAGAGCCGGTTTTCTCTTACTTGTGTATTTTATGGTTTGTTAGAATTTAGTAAGTTGAAGTCAGAGAAGAGACCAGTAGATGGAATTTCATTATCTGCTACTTTCAATATTATTTTCTATCTGGGAATAACAAAAAACTAAGTATTTTTTTAAATAACGTCCCTTTTTCAGTTTTTTTATATGAGTTATAGGCCTACAATTTAGCTCAGAATTCGAACTTCATGAGCTCGCACCCGGATATTTCACAGTGGGAGACTGTTTTCTGTAACGAATAACGCTAACCATGTACAATTCTTAATACACGACAGAAGAGAATTACTTAAAAAAAAACTCATATTAAGCCACCACAGGCGAACTTCGTGAGATGGTTAAATGCGAATTCGACAAAGCTGTTCATTGGAAGTTATCTCACTCCCCACCCGATAGACAAATTCTTTCACTATATCATTGTGGAGTAACGGGCATTACATATTGATTGCATATCTAAGCGTCCGTCAAGTATAAACCAGGAGATGTAATTCGATTGCTCCAGGCGGAAGGACATATTAAGTCGCAATTCATTGTCGAACGAGTGAGGGTGGTAAGTGATGATGTGCACGGCTGCTACAGAGAGTTAAAAAAAGGACGGATGTTAACAAATGGCTGTGTGCACGATTGCTGTAGTGAGTTAAATAAGGACGGATAGTAAATGATTGCTGTGTATATGGTTGCTGTAGAGAGTTGAATAAGGAATGGTGGTAAGTAAGGCTATATGCACGGCTGCTACAGAGAGTTAAAAAGGACGGATGGTAAGTGATGGTTATTGCAAAGAGTTAAATACGGACGGATAGTAAGTAATGACTGTGTGCATGGCTGCTGAATAGTTAAAGAGGGACGGATGGTAAGTGAAGATTGTGTGCACGGCTTCTGCAGAGAGTTAAAGAAGGACCTATCGATGTACACAACAAAAGCAACCAAGGATGGAAAACTATGGCACCAAACGACAGTAATGAGCAAGTGAATTGTGTAGTTCGTGAAAAGACGTAGATAACGAATTCTGAATTGTCTGCTCAGTTTTTTAAAATTTTAAGATGAACGCCTGTAGAAATCAAATTACACTTGGTGGGTGCTTCAATTTCAGTCGATATATTTCAAAGCTCGATATTCCAGAACAACTGAATAACAGGCTCTGTTTGTAAGTGTGTGTGTGTATGTGTGTGTGTGTGTGTGTGTATGTATGTAAGAGAGAGAGTGTATGAAAACGGAGGCAGAGGGGCGACGTCCAATGAACAGTTTTGTCTTGTCTCTGTTTCGTCATCTCGTTAGTTCTTGTCTGACCGCTTAGTGGGTGTTCAAGAAAGTAATATCCATATATACAAATCTGAAGCAACTTTCATTCCTTAAACGCATTCATTTACCTAGATTAAAGTACTTGCTATATATTACAAATTCAACGCTCAGACAACGCTTTAGTCATTCAATTACAGAAAAGTCAAAGTTTCATATGACAGTAATGGTGTAATCTGTCACAATTCAACGTTTTGCTCCACCAAAGCCAGAGATATCAGGTAGTCTAAAAATTTTTAAACATTTTGAGCACATAATGGCGTTAGTGTCCCAAATCTCAGGGTATATGAGTCACAGTGGGACAGACATAACGTCATTTCAAAGCTGACAGTTGAAACTCATTGTTGTGCAAGAACTGAAATTCTTATTAACAAACGTAAACTTAACACAGTGAAGATGAGTGACTTCGTTTTACAATTTTATTTTGGAAAAGAAAGTGCAAATGTTGCGCTGGCCCGTGAAGAAATTTGTATTGTTTATGGGCAAGATTCGATATCAGAAACAACAACCAAAAGAAGGTTAAGTTTATTTCAATCTGAAAATTTGGATGTCCAAGATGCACCCAATCACAACAAATGTGGTTGATATTCTGGCAACAGTAGATCACGATCGGCATGTTATCTGTGAGGACATCGCCAACAACCTAACCATTCATCACCCAATGGAATTAAACCATTTGGAGAAAGTTAACTACAAAAAGAAGCTTGACATTTGAGTGCCACATGACCTGACTCAAAAAGAAAAATTTACTCGATCGAAATTTCTATCTGCGAATCTCTACTATAATATAATGAACACAAGCCACTTTTGAAACAGTTGATCTAGGAGTTATGAAATCTGAATATTCTACGGAACAATGCGTGAAAATATAGTTGAAGCGAGAAGGAACTCCACAGGCTGTGGCAAAGCACATGTTAACTTCCAGGAAGGTTATGTTATGCATTTTGGTGGGATTGGAAGGACAATATATTAGCGCGATTGCACCTAATAATTCAAATCAAACGGACGGAACTGTTGGTCAACAGAAATGGTCGAACCAAATGATGAATATGTGATTTGATAATTTTAAGTAACAATAAAACTGTTCTCAATTTTGGCCTCCAATGGCTCAATGTGTTTTAGAAAACCTGATATTGAAACTTATTGGAAGCTTTACTAGCTTCAACAGCTTGTACAGGACAAAAGAAATCAACCCTCTCTTGAGTTAGCTCTTTCCTATACTTTGTTATTGTTTCGCTACTTGTTGTGGTATATATATTATATTATATTTATATCGATGTAATTTGTTGTTATGCGGAATTCCTTTATTATTATTATACTACAACAATAGCTTGTGTTGAAGAATATTTAAATGTTGACAAAGTTGGAAACGTCTGAAGCGTTGGCCCATCACGCAACGGTCGCCATCCCATTTAGCTTGTGTTATGGGAAAATACCTGAAGGATACAGAGATTAAACAAGTTTATGGATAACATGTGAAATAACATCTGGGAATGAAAAACAGCGTAGCTCGGCGAAACTGAGAAAATGGATATGTTACACTAAATTTTCTTAATATTTGAAATAAAACTTGCACTAGAATTATTGTAAACTTTGATTTATAAATACTTTATAAATATATACATATATTTTAATGATCCTTGTGTCTTCTGATTTTGACAGGATTCTACACATCGCGTCCTTTCTAGTCATATCCTTAGTAAAGTAATTATTATGATTCAACCTTCCCTGCATCAATTAATTAATACATTATTTTATTCATCATTTGTATATTTTTTCATATTAATTAATACATTGTTCATTCAATATATATATATATATATATATATATATATATATATATATATATATATATATATATATATATATATATGATCATTATTATTTCTTCATTCTATTCTCCTTTCTTCCTTCCTTCTTTATTTTTTTTAAATATACTAATAAATTCTTTTTTTTTTATCTGCAGGTTCGTTGATTCCAAACATATTACTATAATTAATTATAAGAAAATAACTTATACGGGGACGCGAGGCTTCATCTGTCATATTCAAGATCATACAAACGTATGTAGTTTGGAACCATTAAAATAAACTTGTTCCAGAAAATAATAAGGAAACAATATTTCTCGGCACGATGTACATTCTATAAAATCAGATCCATTTCACTTCGTTATTAAATATATTGGATTTCTGTAGTATTGGTTTTCATGGATATATTCGCAGACATAAAATTTTGTAACATATAAAATTTACTTTATATTCTAAAATTTAGATTATCATTGTTATTGATCGGTGGAAGAAACGGTTCAGGGAGAGAAAAGTCTCTCCGACCTAAACTTTAAAATTAATACATTTTCATTTCTTTCATATCTCCTGCCACAAATAAATAATTAATATTAAACATATTTTTACCTTCAACAGATATATTTAACTCTGGACAGCAATTCTTAAAGAAGATACTTTAATTAATCTTCAATCTTATTAAATTCATCAACTATTTTTATCTAATTGTTTATTATCGATTCGAAAAAATATTAATTTTATGTATATTTTAATTTTAGTATCTGAGGGTACAGACTAGTGTCAAATTGCCCCTTGTCCAAATACTAAGTAATGCGCTGAGGTGTAGGTATAGATTAGCGGCGCATTACAAGCTTTAGTCTTTCCAAGTGTTTAACTAAAAATTCATAGAATTGCCAACCTAAAACCAAGCTTCAACAGCTGTAGTCTTCCCAAGCGTTTAACTAAAAATTCATGGAATTTCCAACCTGAATCCAAGCTTCAACAGCTTTAGTCTTCCCAAGCGTTTAACTAAAAATTCATGGAATTTCCAACCTGAAACCAAGCTTCAACAGCTTTAGTCTTTCCAAACTTTTAACTAAAATTCATAGAATTTCCAACCTGAAACCAAGCTTCAACAGCGTTAGTCTTTCCAAGCGTTTTACTAAAAATTCATGAAATTCCAACCTGAAACCAAACCTCAACACCTTTAGTCCTTACAAGCGTTTAATTAAAAATTCATGGAATTTCCAACCTGAAACCAAGCTCAACTATTTGACTTTAAAATTAATCAAGAACTATATTGTGAACCTCTCCCCAGGTTAAAAATAATATTGTAAAAATACCCTGATAGGACAGTAGATAGAAGAATTAATACACATGATTTGGATTTTTCTCCCACAACCTTTTAGTATCAACATCCACTTATATACAAATACAATACCAATCGCTATAACTGTAGTGCGTAGACCAATAGAGCCCCTTAAATTTGGTCTTGGTGATTAGGATGACCCAGGGCCCAATCGCAGCCCAGAGAAAAGGAAAGAGACTTCTAGGGCCCAATTGCAGCCAAGGGAGAGACAAGTAACCTCAAGGATGAGGCACAGCCAGTAAATTGGGATAAGATAAAATGTTAGAGCTCCAGGTAAGCTAAGGTAGTGGAGTTGACCACTCGAAACTTATGTCGTTGGAGATTCTACTTCAACTTTTATACCCTCTTTGTGTGTGGTAGCGGCGCTCTTTGGTCACGCGTCCCACAGGTAATATTGATATCTGTCATCTGATGGTTTGTATTAGTAGAACAAGGCGCAATGGCTTTGTTTACAAATATGAGACACGTGTAGGATATACGTATCAATATATTCTAATAACTTTGGTAAATATTATTTGATTTTAACGCAATATAGTGCATGCGTTTATTTAGGTTTTCACATGACTGCAGCTCGAGTTAATCAAATATCAGGACTCACTTATCTCCCCGTCCTCGAAAACTAAAATAGAAATGCTACGATAACTTCCGTAAGAAAAATAGTGTTTGTCGGATATGGTCTTATTTTTTTCTTAGAATTACCAATCATTTGAATTGCTTACAGTTGAAATTAGCCAATAACGAAAGAGTGCGTTCTCTAATTAACATGTTTTCCTGAATGTTCATTAAACACGCTAGGATTTTTATAGTGCGTTTTGTTGGTGATTAGAGATTTTTCACCTTTAGTTTGGGATTGAAATTGGTGAAAGAAAGAATTACTCGCTTCAATAATGCTCAGCATCACTAACATTTTAATGAGGTATATATATAAATTTTCGTATTAACACGAATCCCATTAAATGTAAGGTATTTACAGAAAACAAGCACTAAGCACGTAACATTTTCCGTATATTTTTATGTGCTTTAAATACCAAATGCATAAACATACCTGCCAATGATTTCAATACACTAATTTTTAATTGCCTAAGTATTTATTAAGATATTCTCAGAGTAATTTTGATGTAATCTTGTAGTATAAATGAAACTGTTTAGGCCAAGTCATGTCTTTGTACTATATAATCTGAATTTTCACTTTTGAGCTCTTATTATTTACAAAGAAAACAGATTAAAAGAAAATGAATAAACTGTTAGAAAAAATAAGGAAGGGTTTTGAAGAATATGGGATGAAAATAAACGTTAGAAAGACAAAAGCCATGGTGATTGGAACGAAGAGGTCTGTGTCAAATATAAAATTGGGAGGGGAGAAAATAGAACAAGTGAGTAGTTTTCGATATCTGGGTAGTATTCTTAGTAATGACATGGAGTGCGAACGTGAAATAAAAACAAGAATAGGAATGACGAAAGAAGCCTCTAGAAGGAAGAAAAGTCTATTTTGTGGGACCTGGAATAAAGAGTTGAGAAAAAGACTTAAAACGCTTCGTGTGGAGTGTTGTACAGTATGGGGCGGAAATGTGGATATTGCGTAAAAGTGATGAAAATCGACTGGAAGCCTTCCAAATGTGGGTGTGGAGAAGAATTGAAAGAATTAGTTGGGTCGAGCGGAAAACGAATATATTAGTTGGGTCGGGCCTCTTTTCGACGGCGGCGCCAGCTCATTTACTGCACCTTTACGGGTGTTTGCCGACTGCTCGGCAAGGCAACTATTCGTCGCGGTCGAAAATCACGCGGAAAAACGCCGGTGTCTGGCGCCGGCGATCCGACCGCGGCATCTGGTCGGCATAGACAAATTGTCCGACTTAAGGCGGCAGGATCCTGATGTGGTAGTATGTGCCCTATCTAAGTACCGTATCCATGTTTCAGAATCCTTCGGTACTTCCGCAACAATTTTTATAGAGGTAGTTGGTGAGTACTTCAAATTATATGCCCGTAGCCAAACTTCCACTATAAAAACTGTTGCTGAAGTACCGCAGTATTTTGAAACATTGGTTTTTCGATAGGGCACGTATTAGTTCCTAAATGAAGTCCTGACCCGACTTCGGTAGGTCGCATAGTTTTGGAGCTATGGACCTCTAAAGTTCATTTTTTTATGATTTTGGGAGCCTATAAGTCCGAAAGGAAGCATTTGTGCACCCAAGTTGGTCTATACTTTTTGTCTTATCCTGGTTTCAGAAATCACCTCCCAAACGTTGTCTGTGTTGTTTTGAAACACCCTATATATATATATATATATATATATGGCCAGATTTAGCGAGGTGCACCGGTGCACGTGCACCCCGTCGTTGCAAATATACACTATCTAAAATGAAAAGCTAGCAGTGAAAATAAAAGAGCTTTGCAAAAGCAATGGTATAAGTCGATTTTCTGAAGGTTAAAGGAAAAGGATTCACCAAGTAAAGCAATATAACATTTCTCAAAGAGGGGAAGAAGAACATTTCTTTGCTGTTTGCCTCTTGCGACCCTCTTTAAAATACTTACTTCGTTCTATGCATCGGCGTTGTCATAGGTAAAGAATATTGTCACATGTCACTTAGAAGAGTTTCACTGTGATTTTTTTTTCGGTAGTTATTGGTGAACCCCCCGTCATAAAATTCTGGATCCGGCCCTGTATATATATAATTACATCCCTCTGTATATAATTGGATTTAATGATACCATGTGTCCAACGTTTATACATTCCTTTTCACATACTGTTATAATTAATTTTTATCTGGTAATGGTATGGTTGGTTAGGTAATGGTTAGGTAATGAGTTGTCTCTTCCCAACAAAGTTAATACTGTAGAAATTTCCCACAGACGACCCAAAATATAATCAAATACATAAAAAAAAGAGTTACGATTCATATTGAAATCTTGGTAGGCTCTGAAACAATAGGGGTGTCCAACGTATTAACTAAAAATATTTAGATTTTTTAGTTCCAATTTCGATAGACAGATAAAAGAAGGGAGGAGATGGAATCTTACTACTTGACTTGAAATTGATAAAGAATGGGAAGATAAATTAATTACTCTATTGTAAAAAAAAATCACGTCAAATTTCGTAAAAAAAAAGTCTTAGACTTATGCTACACGTAGCATTTTCTTGTTTGAAAATGAAGACATACGTCTGTACTTTGAACTTGTAATTAATCAGAGATAAAGGGATTGATTCACCCATCTTCGAAACGTACATGCAAACTAATTATTTATCCTGAGAATTATCATTTTTTTTACACTTTCGTAAAACTTATTTGGCCTTGCTACAATATAACGTGTACTATCTTTTCAGATTTCTAACCATCCTCTATTTTTAAATTTGAATTCGCTCAAGAATAAGGGATGAGTTTTACTTCAATTTAGAAAAAACATACTGATACCTCGTGAATATTCTCTGGTTTTTATGAAGCTATGTGTGTTGTTTAGACATGTTAAACGTGAGACTCCTGGATGTTTTGCAGTTGAAATTAATCAGAGACAAAGGATGTACTTACTCAGTCTTGTAGTCCAAAATGCATATATATATATATATATATATATATATATATATATATATATATATATATATATTAGAACTTAAAAGATTTGTGTGCCACGTTTTGAGCACTGAACGAGTTTGATGTAATATGGAGCTTATTTTCTTTAAGATTTCCTTATTGGAGTCTGAATTTATTCCTCAATTTAGAAAATTGTTACACGATATATTTCATAAAAATTTGTCGATCTTTATGAATCATATCGATGTTTTCTCTGAAACCAAGTCTTGACTCTATTATTTGGTGTTGAAATTAGTGAGAAGGGAAGAAACCAATCTGTCCCATTCTTAAAAAAAAAAAAAAAAAAAAAAAAAAAAAAAAAAAAAATGGATCGGGGCGATCGCCTTCCAGAAGCGGAAACCTTCTTAATTTATACCACATATATAAATAAAACCCGTCCCAGATTTTCGAGCTCTTAAAAGTAGCTCTAAATAACAGTATTACAACGTACCGTCCCCTCAGAAGGCCGTCCTAGATCCGCCCCTGCTTGGTATGCCGAAAAATGATAAGAAAATAATGTGAAGCAACATTTCGACTGGTTAGATTCAGCATAGAATGTAATCCAGTTGCATCACAAGAGCAACTTTAGAGCGGAATTGATACTGTCGATTGATAACCAGTGTTCATAGGTTTCCTTTAAAAAATATCCCTCAACCGACACAAAAATTTCCCTTTTCTTAAAATTTTTTCCTAGTTTGTTGTGTGTTCAATTTCTATGACAGAAGCTATGTGATTAGATTAATTTAGCTCTAATAAAGTAAGTGCCAACTCAGTGGCGTATTTACGATTTTGTTTCGAGGGCTTTGCTAATTTTCTGGGGGGGGGGCTTTGTGAAAATTCTGCAAGATATTTCATATACTTTACTATAGTAAGTAAGATTTCGGGGAGGGCCTGAGTCCGGAAGCTCCCCCCCTAAATACGCCACTGTGCCAACTACATTTGTTTTGCTTCTGTTTTCTTTTACTTTTTCCTTCATTTTTTTAAACAAAAAAGACAAATACAACAATTGGTGCTAATTATAGTACTTTGAACACACATACAAACTATTGCTATTGTATTGGTTTATTTCTGAAAATCAAAGAAAAATTTAAGCATTTTATATCGGTCAATCAGTTAGAGTGAGAATTTCCCTGGATTTCCACGTTTTATCCAAAAATTCTCTTTTTGCTAAATTTACGCACAAAATTTCCTTAGATTAGGGGAATTTCACTCAAACTACGAACACTATTGATAACGAGAAAAAAAAAGTTAACAGATTTTTCAGTTGTTACTATTGTTCCAATTTCTTATTCGTATTTAAGCTTGTGCGCAACAATCAAGTAAACTGTTGTAAAAAATACATTGGTGGTACTTCCGCTGTAGTTTGTGAATGTCAGCATGTAGCTTGCTCTTTCCATATCTATTCTACAGGGTATCCGAGAAGTCCCGGTGAAAATGTAGTGTTTGAATACCGCATGGAATAATATTAAATATTCTATTGTATTGTTTGTATTGGTACTGTTGTATTGGTAACACTGTTTTCAAGACAAGAGATAGCACTATCTGGTGTTTCTATTTTGAAGTACCATCTACCTGTCCTCATTGAAGGTCGCTTGGAACATTGTAGTTGCCAAGTTATGGCTGTTATGAGTGGTTGCTGAGAAATGGTTAGTAGCATGTGTACGGGGAAGGGGGACGCGAATGATACACGAGTAAATAATGACACAACTAGTCACTACGTGTAGAGATCACCTTGTCAAGGACCCGCTTCGTGAAACAACGTACTCGATGGGGGGGGGGGGATGTGAAATTGCTTCAGCATGTGACAAAAAGAGGCCGCGTAGAAGGTGTAAGAAGACGGAACATGAAACATGTAAGAAGATAAAATATGTGATACAGTCACATGGCTAATCACGTTGTCTCCGACTAAATCGATTTAGCAAAAGAGCAGCTGAATTGAATATACCACTTTCAACAATGCATGACCACATTTAAAAATATTACTTCCTGTGATACTCAAACATAATAATATGGGCATTTTTTGAACACCCTCTACAAGTCAACCGTCTTGATTCACTACAACAGTAGCGTTAGTTTCTTCTGTTCCGTTAATGTGCAATAAGGTTTGACATCAACAGTTTGACATGTGTTGTACTTTTTGCAGCGCGGCGTTGCCACAGAATATTTTAATAAGTACTGACGTAGCTGTAAGAATAAACATAATGTAATCAAATTGTAATTACATAAACGAATAGCTAGATCACACGTACTAATAAGTTGTAACAACATTTATTGATGTTCATCTGTTGTAAAATAAATAAATAAATAAATACAATACTTCCGTTCTCGTGTTTCCTAATTCACCGTCTATCTCTCATTCACGTTTTGATTTTATTTAGTGTAATAACTGAATGCAAGGTGAATGAAAACATAATTATATACGCCAGACAAATATAAATGTTATCATAAAATAGAGCAAATATATTACAATATAAATTAAAATCAATTTATGTAATTATTTATGAAGATTTCTAGGATCTGTTGCTGCAGTGCTAAACCCGGAAGGTTAAACACCTGGTTGAATCGAAATAAAACGTTTAACAATATTTAATTATTTAAAATTAATTTCATTTGGAATTTTCTTCTATTATAGTCAAGTTAGAATTAAATGCATATTTGAACTGCAAGATTTCTATCTGTGAATTCGTTGAGAGATTAGATTAATCAGAAATCAGTGGTTTCAGATACAGTCTGCTAAAGGCGGTGATAGCTTTGACGTCCAGCATGTAATGGGTCAGGGGTTTGATGGGAAACGGGGAGGGGGAAATTCCACTCTCTACCTGGGGGGCACTCTAGTAGCTGGATATCTATGATCGGGTGTATGACTACGAAACGCACATACCCGAATACCTCTCTCCTTCCAAATTTATATTTTAAAAAATCGGCACTGTTCGATTTGCCTCTGGTTCGTACAAAATGTTATGGACTCAATGAAAATAATTCTCAACAAAACAAGAGTTTATGAAGTATTAGAGAAAATATGTATATTGACTTACGATAGGTGATCGGAAAGTAATGTTATAAAGCCTGCAATGCAACGTACATATATTATTTCATACAACCAATACAGTCAATAGATAGAACACACATTACGTTATTTTTCGACGTAGTTTCCGGGTTCGATTCCCGGCGGAAGCTCAAGTGGTTCAGATTCCACGTTAATCAGTAAGTCCACGTTTCATATAGCCTCGCTGCTGAACGGGACGTTAAACTCAAAATTAACTTAACTCAAAAGGCTCAATAAAGTAAATGTAAGAAGGAGAGATGTGGGCACCGATTATTAATATTATTGGATCTTAATATTTCTTTTCTTACAACTCTCTCTTTTTTTTTTTTTTTTTTTTTTTTTTTTAGCTATTTGAGTGGTGCAGAAATAACTTTACAGCCTTTTGGTGAGGGAGGTCAGGGATACCCGTCGTAAGCTCATATAATTCAGATCTCACATTAATGTGTAGACTCGTAGTTTACGTAGGGTTGTCACTGAAAAGGATCATTAATAACAAGTACTAATCATTTCATGGTGTACCAAAATATAAGTACTATTAGGATATAATCCATTAAGTGTTCTGTCTCACAATCACAATGAAGATATGGTTATGCAAAATTTCTCGGTTTTACTCAAAATAAATCTTATTATTTCACTTTCCCTTCGAATGTCTTCGCTCAAGAAATTGAGTGTTTGTATATACTTTTTGTGGATATATACGTATACACACAAATGTGTATGTGTGAGTGACATAGAACGCAGAGAAAAACCCAGATCGATGTACGCTTTGTCTTCTTGACAGCCAAAACAAAAGCACAAAGTTAAAAAAAAAGAAGCAAAAATTTTAGTTACTTACGCACGTCACGTATAGGTACATTATCTAAATAATAGATGAAAAAGGAAATGAAGAAACAGGCAGTCGTTGTGATTTATTTCTTTTACGGGCATCGAAATCCTTTGCCTTCGACGTTTCACCAACTCTCTCTTCTTCTTCTTCTTCTCTTTCGTCTTCTTTTTTTGTTTCTTCTTTGTGTTGTCTATGAAACTTCTGTCGTTGACATATTCGATCCGTTTCTGTCACAAACAGTACTTTGTCGGCTTTTCTTCATTCTGACGTACTATTTTTGAGTTCTACGGATACTGAGGCTTTATTTTCCTTTCCTGTTTCCTGATACATATCATATTATTCATACAGGTCTCTCTTCGTGTACATTGTAATATATACACATCATAAAGTGCTATTTCGTAATTAGTATTTTTTGCTTTAACTGAGAAAAAAAATGATAGTTTAGCTTCCTCAAATAAACAACAAACTTGCTCTGTAAACAAAAAGCAAATACGAATCTAACAGAACAGCCAGATACATGTAAGTACGTGTTCCTTGTTTTGTGTGTAGTCATCTTCTCTGCTATTTTATATCTAGGAGAATATGTATACAATTATTTTTCTGTTTTCAAATATACTTGTTGATGCAAATTCGATTTCACGAGAGTTTTATAAACACTCACTATCTTTTCCTCCATAACGGGTCACAGTTCGTAAAAGTTTATGTTAGTGTAAGCGTAAAGAATACAAAAGTTCAAGGTCGTACACCTAATATTTTCGAATATATACAGAGCGGCAAAAGACAACGTCTCTTTTCTTCTTTCTAGGAGCAAAGTCTCCCAAAAGTCCCATTTTAATCTTCATTCCAGAGTACAGGTAAATTAGTTCTACGAAATTTCAAAGTTCCTCGCCGAGTAGTTTCGGAGCTTGAGAGACAAAACATGTTCGAGCCTCGTTTTCCCGCTTAGGGATAACATTTTATTAAAGATACACTTCGATGATCAAGCTAGCCGTACACAGGCAATATTTATACATTTCAAGATTCTACGCCTAGTAGTTTCGTAGAACTGATAGTGAATGAGTCCACGGATGAGTTATTGGCTTTGGAAGTTGTAGCTTCAGGTTTGAGTCTTATGGGCTGTCATCTTCACAAATGATTTTCCAGACTTTGACCATACTTCTATCCTTATGCTTGGACAATACCTTTGACTTATCCATTGTTCTGCATTTAAGACTGGTGTCCCACTGTAGAAGAAATAATTGAAGGGGCGTAGTAACGTCGCGTTTTAAATTTGTAGACCTTAGCACATCCGAAAAGTCTTTGTACATTTATTCTGGGTCTAATCCGATGTGATTGCCATCTTGAATTACATGCGACCAGTTATAAACTTAGAGTTAGTGACTTTTAGATGCTGCTTTCGTTTTCACAAATTTAAAACTGATGTTCTGTGGCATTATGAATGGCTTATAGCAGCATTGTTATGTTTGAATCTCGCTCAGGTGGAGACACGATGTCAGATACTATTAGCCAATAAGACTAAACATCTTTTCATGTACCCTAGGCCTTGACACCTTCATCGCATATGATATACAATCGTGACAATTGTGCTGAATACAGGACGGATCGAAGAGCATTAGAAATTTAAAAGTGAGTTCCCTTCTATTAAGAAGGCAAAATCAAACGATCTTCATGTTGGATGTGATACATGCAAATCTGAATAATTTCTCACGGTGGTAGATCAAACATTATAACTTATCTGAAATCTGTTCGGCATAAATTATCTGTGTCTGAGGTAACGTCGTTTCGCCGATGACAAACCTTTTCCGATCAGAAACGTTTAGGAACACCCAAACCAAGTCATCAGAAGCCGAAAGCACTTTCACTTATGATGTATAATTGTAAACAGTCTTCACCTCAAGTATTACATCAACAAGATGCACCGAAATTATTTGAGTTAAAATTAACTTTTGCGCAAACAAAATGTGATACCATGATAAGCTATGTTCTTTACCTTTTTGTTACAAGTTAACTTGATGAAAAGTGAAGAACGCCGGATTTTTGATAGTATTCATAGGCATTTTAAATCAGAAAGTAATAAAGGTGATCCCACTGTCAACAAGACATTTTGTTCCATCATCGGGTGTCAACGATCAGTTAGTAGACCTGCAGTTATCCATGTAGAAAAATTATACATGATTTAAGAATTTTTAAATAATGTCTTGGAACAGAATAATCTAACTACGAAAACTATGTGATTTTGTGCTGGCAATATCAATACAAACTTTGGTGGTCTTTGAAGGCAGAGGAGAAAATGTATTTTCAAATTGGATTTCTCAATTGGAGAGCTTGTGAGGATTTGCCACACTTCCCGCATTGGTGGTAACACAACGCAAATGGCCGATGACTGTCTTTCTATTATTGGTGAAACAATTCTGGTGAAAATATATTCTTATTTTACACTATTTATGTTGAAGAACTGAAAGAAATTTAAGATTTTGAAATGGCTTCGTAGAAACGAATTCTGTGATAGGGAGAAGGTTTGGGTACAAAACCTCGCGGCCAGAACCTCGCGGACCAAAACCTCGCCTGGCCAAAACCTTGCCTCCCAAAACCTCGCGGCCCAAAATCTCGCCGGGCCGAAACCTCGCCTGGCCAAAACCTCGCCGCCCAAAACCTCGCGGGACAAAATCTCGCCATACCCGACATCTCGCCATACCCAAAATCTCGCCTGACCAAAATGTAAATGTTCCAACAGATGATAAGGATGACGGTTTCAAAGACGCTGTTTCAGAAGAAGTATCACGGGTATTTGACCAAGTCCCGCGATACCATATGAAAATTCTATTTCTGTATTAAGGATTTCAATGTGAAGGTAGGGCGACAGGATGTTTTTAAACTGGTTATAGGGAAAGAAAGTCTGCAGGAAAGTAGTTTCGTGAACTTTGGAACATCCAAAAAACTTAAAATTTTAACAAAAATCTAATAATATTTATGAAAGTATGAAATTATATGTGAGTTTTTACGACTTCCCTTGATTATGTCCTGTAGGTTAAAGGAGACGTAGATGACCAGGGTGAAGGAAATGATCGAATAAAGAAAGTGGAAGGAAACGGGAATAACCCGAGAAAGCCCACGCACACGATGTTTTGTATATTATTATTATTATTATTATTATTATTATTATTATTATTATTATTATTATTATTATTATTATTAATTGTAATGTGGAATTGCATATTAAGAAACTCATTGAGTAAATTTTAAAGAAAAGTTTCATTCGCGGCGAGGTTTTGGCCACGCGATGTTTTGGGTGGCGAAGTTTTGGCCCGGCGAGGTTTTGGCAACGCGAGGTTTTGGCCTGGCGAGATTTTGTCCCGCGAGGTTTTGGGCGGCGAGGTTTTGGCCACACGAAGTTTTGGGCGGCGAGGTTTTGGCCACGCTAGGTTTTGGCCCGGGAGATTTTGGGCGGCGATGTTTCGGCCGCGAGATTTTGTCCATATCCCTAGGGAGAAAACAGCACGAGTTTCACCAGACAAACAATAAAATTTCCGGTGCGTTTTCTCGAAAATCTTGTCTTCTGTGTTATGTGTGAATGACATAATTCCCCCATCTCTCCGTTGCAATAGATGTAGCACCTACCATTCCCTTCTCATGGAGTCAGTTCACCATTTTGGCTTTGACTTATGTCAGCAGGAAAGAATTCTGAAATTCTTTCCTGAATGGAAATCCTGGGTTTAGTCGTAAGAGACGGGCACTACAATAATGCAAGCTTTCTTCACATATCATGCACTGAGTTTTGTCTCTTGTTTGTCCATCATATTTGATCTCATTTTTTAAGCTACTGTGCTGAAAAGAGACGAAAAAAGCTTTTTAGCATTGGAAGTGCCATCTGCAATTGACAACTTCCTAGAAAAATGGAAGAACATCTTTATTTCTAGCGAGGTGACGATCCGAATTTGCATCTTGAATATGAGGATCTCGTCAAACCAACAGATGTGATGACTATTATCACCAATTTCTAGTTCAATTGTGTGCAATATTTTTTAGGAAAGAATGAGCTAATTTCAAGATCTGACTGGCTTAAGTTGAATTGTGTTGTAATTACCATTAGGGTGATAACTCATTGAAGAAAGAATTAGTCTTTTGAATCCAATCTGTCAGACACGAGAATCAGTAACAATGAGCTATTTGTTTATGTAAACAACTCATTTTGGTTTGTAACTCCAAACAAAATCAAGACAGACATCAAGTGGATTGAGGTGTTTCCCCATTGCCAAACGAAGTTCCATGAATTGAAATGTAAACAGATATTGCATTCATTTTCTGTCTTCTTGGAACTAATGCATCCAATGAAAGAATGTCCTCACATATGAAAATACATGGAGAAGTGAGAAAATAAATGCTTATTGTGAAATGTAACTTCAAAAATCTCAGCACCGAGAATCCATGGGAAGACTTTACGGCAACCTCATGCAGCTCAGTTCTACTAAGAAAAATAAATTCGTCTAAGAAGTGTTTGTGATCAACTTTGGATTCAGACCCAAACACATCACAATCAGCTAAGCAACAGGTGTGGAACCAAAAACTAATAGTGAATGCAGATCAAACTTGGCGTGGATGATAAAGGCAATTGAATTTCGAAATCTTCTAAATGATTATATTGGTCCACACTTAGAATAATATATATATTTTAATGCAAAAAGATACATAGGCCTAAATATTTTAAGCAGAGTCAGTGACACTATTTTAATCAAGGTTGGAAACAGGAGTGGACTGACCATTAAGCAAAGTAAATACGCGCATAGGGTATCCAAGGGAATTTTTTATAGGCAAATTTACATGAGCCATATGATGCAATACTATAAATTGACGGACAAGCGATTATGATAGCCCTCCCTCTTGTTCTGAATATGTTGATGAAAGCGCTTTAAAGATTAGCTGAAGTGAAAAGATCAAAGGCTTATCAGAAACGTACTGTATATATGAACCAACAGGTTAGAGTGGAAGTAGGGGTAAAATGGTAAGAGAAAGTATAACTCGAAGACTTGGACAGATATATTGCCATTCTTCAACATCTATATAAAAATTAATGTTTATTTGTTTGCTTGTTCGGTATACAAATCCAATCGTTTACGTACAAATCAAAATAATAATATGAAAGCATAGTAATAATAATTTCAAAGATATCATAGTCTGGAAGAGATTGTAGGTTTTATAGAACTTTTTTGGTTCATATCCTAAGGAGGGAGGAGAAGGTTTCAAATGAGAAGAGGCGGCTTAAAAGGTATGTACAAACTATATTAGTTCAAGAATTCCTCATGTTAGCATGATGAAACTCAGTAAGTAAACCTATATCTGGAAACAAGTTGACATACACAAAATATTTGCTTACAAGTAACGATGCTAACGATGTTTTTACTTTTATTTACCATAACTATCTCTATTTTGGCACGGAAGAGCAGACACGATAACAAGATCAAAAATATACGGAAAACATAATTTCTAAATCAACAACAAAACTTTATTGAATTGAAGTGTGAGTGTTATCTAGTTTGTATTCCTTTCTACATATTTTCTGCTCTACTCCTAAAAACTTTCTAATTTTGAAACCACGGAGAAGCTGTGACAAAGTTCTACAAAATAAACTAACAAATGTTATGGTTATGCACAATATTATAAATTGTTTTGTAAACTTGAGTATTCTCATTATCTTTCGTGTCTAGGCAAATTCATCGATGCGGAACAAAATGTACAATGCAATCTTCTTTAAGATACTTGTAACTATGTGTAATTCCATAGAAGTAAGTTCCCTATGACTGTATCAAGTAGATTGTAATTTCTATCCCATCGTCATCTTTATGTGTTTAATGATGAACTTAGTTATATCGTTCCGTATCAGGTAGATTAAAATTACGCTCCTATGGTCATTTTTATGTGTTAAATGACAAGTTTGATTTGTTACATCGTTATAAACTGAGGAGGTGTACTCATTTTTATGAACCATAATCATCATACAGATACAATAAGTCCTGTAAGAAATTTATCAGAGATAGCTACACATTTTCTTTACATTGTTTTTGGGGTTAAAATGTTCCAGTTACTTGGAAGTTGACCTTTGTCAAAGATAAAGGTGTTAATTCAAATCTTGTGTCTTAAATATGTGTTTCATGTTATTTTACAAATTCAGGTTTCCGATATTGTCAAAGCATAATATATGTTTTTTTCGAGGCTAAAGAATGATTGCTATTCCATGAAATTGAAAAATTGGTCAAGGTCTTAAGAATGAGTGATATGTTCGTCAGGGTAGCATTAATATATGGAATCGATGGTCACTTCTTTGGGAGTCCCATGCTATCTTGTGTTCACCAGGTGGTTGCCATCGTACTACTTCACCGTAGTCTACACCAGGGCACAAAATTTCAAAGTCAGACATAATCCCCAATCCAAAAATGATGGTCGCCAGTGTCTTTCAAGTACTAATTATGGGAGGTCCCCTCACATACATGGCCTTTGGTTTGACAAAGAAAGAGACTACATCAGGGCATGATATTTCAAAACCAGACAATTAGATTCAGGATAATCAATTTTGAATTGAACAATTCATATACCTCTTTAAAAAATATATTACCTTAAGAGTTCACGTTTGTGTAACGCTCTCTCTCTCTCCCTCTCTCTGCACTGTAGTACCAGTTGTCGATTGCAGTTTTCGGAACAAAGTCCTTAAGTGAAAGAGAGTTACACAAACGTCAGCTGATAGAAGGTGTCAGCCTGTGAATTTAGGCGGAAATCACTCCTACTAAATACAGGTCGCCAGCTCTAAATTTCTAACCGCCAATGGCGATCTGGCAACCGGAAATTTTGCGCCCTGGTCTAGACTACACTAAGCCCTATAAAATAATATTCCTTTCAATGTCCTTATGTTAGAAATGGACATTGTGATTTATTTCTGATTTAGTACCCTGAAGTGAGTATTGCAGTCACTTCTGTAGAATATACCGTTTGAAATGCATGTAGGCTTATTTACTTTTTATTTTTGTGACTGGTGTTCATAGGTCTCAGGGTTACATAATGCTGTACGGGTTCACCTTCCATATACAAAAAGACATATTTGGAGCACTCGCACTGCACATGATACGATTAGTAAGTCTTTTAAGTTTAATTATATGTGTTGAGAATGTTTAAAAGGTTTAGGGGAAATTGGCAAAGAAATCAGATAAAGTGTTTACCATAAAGAAAGTTTTCGTTTTTCAGTTACTGTATATAGTTATGAGTTGAAGCTGGATAAGAAAGTAATATTAAACTAATTATAAAGATATTTTAATAAGTATAGAAGAGTTTAAAGATTGTATATGCATTAAGAGTGAAAGTGCTCTATCAGAAAATATGCTTAATAAATAAGAAAGAAAATACTCTCTCTGCATTTTCTTTGGCAGTGAATTAGACTAGAAAGTAGAATTCTTTCTGCTTAACATTTTTGGCGCTGTTCAAAGACGAAAAACGCTACAATTAGTGGTATTATGGCATCATTTGCGTCATTAGAGAATTTTGATATGAGGTATGGCAGAGTACAGAGTTATATACAGAGATTTCAGCAAATTTGCTTATCGAATTCATTTCCAGAGGAGAGAAAATTAGCAACATTTCTGGGAGTGATAGGCCTCAAAGCCTAAGAGGAATCGTGTCATTTATGTTCTCTGGATATGCCTTTAGAGAAGTAATTCAAGCAGTTGAACAAGATGGAGGTCTCACATTATGAAATTACAGCCAATGAAATATCCGAGAGATGCAAATTTCATAATACCATACAAGATGAACAGCAAATTATTGCACAGTTTGATTTGAGTTAGGAAAATCAGGCGTCTCACTGCGAGTAAAGCTCGTGCTTGAGGGTAGATATTCAGGGATTTGTTTTTAGCATGAATCAGCAGCAATAAGGCAATTTCTAACGGCAAGAAAGCTAATATTTCAAAGAGCAGTTGATTTAGCAAGTCGGTTAAACAGACAGAGTCTCAGTTGTATGTATTTAGAAAAAAAATAACAGCTACCTAAGAGATTGATGAGTTAAAATGGGAAGGGTAAGCAAAGCAGAACAAACTTTCACCCAGGGCATTGCGTTCAGATCCTTCAGCTTTATCAACAATTTATACAAGTTGCAGTCAGAAGGTACAAGTGGAAAATTAATTAAAAGCTGTGAAACACACACCAACGGTCAATGTCCAGCATGGGAGAAGCAATGTCGGTGGTGTAACCATTTTGCACATCGATATGCCGCTGCTCAGAGCCAGAATGAAATGAAGCAGTCATCGGATGACTAAAACCTGAACAAGAAATAACAATTAGCATAATAGAAAGACCGGAATTGCAGGAACTGGCTCTTACTTTGAGATTGGACTCGTTAATTTTACCTTCAGAAAGCAAGCAGATGCTGTTGAAGATTCAGAGAGAATGTTCGAGGTGCAATAATTGGAAGAAATAGTTATGAAATGAAGATGTAAGAAGCAAGAAAAGTTAAGTGCGGAAGGAAGAAGTTGGAAAAAGATGTGAAGTACAAACAACAGTTAAGTTCAGATGAAAGTGAACTGGGAAGCCTGATTGAGATTAAATAGGGATCACGTTTAAGAATTGAAGAAATGGAAAAGAGAGACACGAATGGTGAAAGTTAAAGTAGAGACTAAAGAAAAGCGCTACACAGAACTCAAGAGAAGAAGCAGATGAAGAATAATGATAGTTCTGAAGATGGTCTGTTGGTAAAGACAGATCCTTGTATTACAGAAGATAGTACTCAGCAGGGGGCAAGAAAGTAAAGAAGAAGAAGGAAAGTAATTTTGTGACAGCCCAGGAAGAATGTTGAGAGTGATTTGAAGTCTTTAAAAGAAATTGACAAATTAATCGGACAAAGTGTTTACAATAAAAAAGAAGTTTTGCTATTCAGTTATTATATACAGATATAGATTGAAATGTGCTAAGAAAATAGTATTAAGCTAATTATGAAGATATTTTATTTAAATATATGGGTTTAGATTGAGAGTGTTATATTAGAAGATATATTTAATAATAAAGAAAGAAAATACAGGATAGTGAGTTCGTGGTTTTTTGGTAGTGAGTTAAACTAGAAAGAAGAGTTTCATTTTTGGCTTAACGATGTGCATCGTAACTGAATTTTCAAGTTAATGACCAACAACTCACCTATGCATTTGCATTTTCTTAAAGACTTACCGACAGTAGATTCTGCTGTTAATTTCGTTCGAATCTCACTTTTGTTCTATAATTTTGATTCGATTACTGTAATTTTGTATTTTTCAAGAAACGTTTCCTATGTAATAATTAATACTATATATTGATATAAAATTACGATTTTCCAAAAGCAGAAAATGTAATCAAGTTTCTTTTGGTAGAGGCTGATCTGTAAAATTGTTATTTTAAACTTACAACAACATTATTCTGGGTGTGCAATATAGAACAAGGGAGGAGATAATGATATAATTATATCTCGCACAAAGTATTTAATATGATTTTGTGTTAATGTAATATATCTAATTCTTGTATGAGATTATGTGAAACGTAAAGTCTCTAATACGTATGTATCGTGATATTTCTAATTTCCATCATCTGATGTTCATCTCAGTTGCAATAACAATTATAGTATTAACAAAAACCTCAAACTTAAGTGCATTTATTATAAGCAGAATACCTTCCATGAGCATAAGTGTATTGCACTGAACACAATACTTCACCTCTCATCTTTTAACGTATTCAGAATTTATTGTTTTTTAATATTCATTTCAACTCGTCACCGAGTTATTCAAAATTTTGTGGCGTGGTTCTTTCCTCTTTACAGTAATCATAGAGATCTCCAGAAGCGAGTATGGAAGGAGTGTGGAATACTTCGTAAGGAAGGTAATCCATAAGTACCTAATTTTGGTATCATCAATAATACTAATAATAACTACATTGTTTCGAAGCTTAAGCCCTTGAAATTAAACTAAAGTTGAACGTGCATTATTTATTAAACTTAAGTAACGAAAACATAGCTGTAAAATTTTCTGGTAGGCAGGTTCACAATGGATTTTTCTCCCTGGAATACTTCCACACGTTAACAGAAAATCTTCATCTTATGATATCACTGTTATCTTCTTATAAATATAAATAATGAGCACCATAAGTATGTAACTCTAAATGCAGCATTCATAATACTGTTATTCCATTCCTTTCTTCTCGTTCTAAATTTAATATATAAATATGAGCAAGGTAAGGGAAATGTCACATCCTCCCTTCGGAAGAGACAAACTCGTTGGCCACTCATCCCTTTTGCACTCAAGTTTTCGCCGGTACTCATTTCGTAGAGTCTAAACTAACCCGAAACCCCGTAAAACATGGCAGAATTCGTCCTGTAGTGGGTATCGAATCCGAACAGCCATGTTAGTAGATAAACGTGTTACCAATTGCCCAATTTCCTTTGATATAACATTTATAGTCCCATGATTTTACGTATTTTTTTCTATCTTGGTTTCCATCTTGCTGTCTTGGTTTTTCCTTTACATAGTTCCGGGATGAGTATTAGCAGAGTATAGGTACACCGTCTCATTTTTAAAAAATAAATATCTTTAGTTTTATACATCAATCTTTACCTACACAACACTATTTCAACATATTAACATAACGCTATTTAAATGCATTTACGTATTTCTATCTTAATATTATCACTAAGACACCGCATATAGCACACCAATTGGTAACAACTAATTCTAAGTTACCTTGCTTGAGGTTTCAGATTTTCAAAGTGTGTTGTAGAAACAAATATAATAAATTCTATAGAGAGACTGGCTCTACTTGTCAGCATGTTGACAGGTGTCAAACCAAAGATAATAAGAAATAGCAAGAATTCTTTTCTGAAACTGGTTCAATGTCACAAGAATGGAATCTACTAGTTTAAATACCCCTTTTTCCGAACGAAAAGGATAGGAAAGCATTTCAACTTTTTCTCCCTCAGGATACGCATTCAATGAACGTGTAATTACAAATATCCGTAATGTCAACCCTTTTGATCCCATCCCTCACTCCTTCTCATTTCCGATGCTCATGGGGCTGAACTTGGACTCAAATGACATCGGGAGTGCAGCTATTCATTTTACTGATCCCGAAAACTAATTTCGATCATTTTCGGTTATTATTACATTTCACCCCTTTCAACCTCACTCCTCACTTTCATGCTAATTGGAATGCATTAAGATCAAACGGCATCGGAAAGTCATAATTTATATCAGCAACCACGAAATCTATAGACAGGATACTAATTTGAGTAGTTTTTATTTTTACATGCCATCCCTCCCATACCTCTTCTCAACCTCATGCCGAAAATTACCAATGTAAAACAACATGAAGTTGTTGGGATGCCTAAGACAGGTGTTATTTTAATTAGTAGAATACAGATAATTTTGACAGGTAGGTATATTATTTTAATTAGTAGAATAGCTATAGCGTGATGACACACACAAAACATTTTCAACGAATTTAAGAAGTTTGTTACTGAAGTCTCTATGTCAGTGTGTCTGTCTGTCTGTCTCTTATTTGCGATTTTTTTCACTTTTGAACCCTCTATTCGATAAAAGATCAAACACTATCTGAGAAAGTGATGGAATTTTTCGTGTTCCGAGATATTGGCCAAAAACGGCCTATTTCTTAGGGGATTTAAGGAACTATATCTCGGGAACCATAAGTTACAGAGAGATGATATTGATGTTGCTCAATACTTAAAAGGATAGTAAATATTTTTGTACAAAATAGTAACCAGTGGCCACCAGTTAATATCGGTATCAAAATGTTTACCATCCTCTTAGGTATCAACACTAATATAATCTCTTTATGACTTACCGTTCCAGAGATAATGGCCAAAAAAGATCAAGTTTCGAAAGATTTAAGAAGCTATATCTCGGGAACTGTACGTCATAGAGAGACGAATTTTGTGAATTTTTGCGAGAAACAGAAGAATGTGCAAACAGAAAGAATTACATTTACATGTAGAAACAATCACAGTTATACTTCCCGCTCGATCTCTCCCTTCTTTTTAAGTTCGTTCTGAAATGGTTTTATATATATTGTAAGGTCCCGCATGTCTTCATATCATGCGATAATCATGGTGTACTACACGTGTTGGCAGTTAACAAATACAACGCAGACGACAGTACCAAAGAGGAGTCGCCCACAATCGCCAGCAGTCGGCAAGACGGAGATCACCGATGGTAGCAGACATTTTAGGATAAAAGACAGGAGCACGCCTCAAACAGCATCAATCTTCACAGCTTGATCAAACCACCAAAAGCCCTAAGGCCCCTGGTCATTGGGAACACCTTACCCTTTCACGACGCTTGGTCAATTGAGAGATAGATACCTTTGGTTAAGCCCTACGACGCTCGGTCCTTGGGTTCCCTTTCTCTCTCACGACGCCCGGTCACCGAGAGACACCTAATCACACAAACTTATCCCCTCTCACGACGCCTGGTCAAAGAAAGTAACCTCACCTACAAAAGCTCTACGACGTTTGGTCATTGGGTTCCTTCTTCTTTCTTACCTAAAATATTAGAGAAAACTACTTATTGTAATATATTTCTGTATTCAAGTGGATCTTTTGTAATAAAAGGTAATGGGAAAGTCCACTCTCCCGAGTACGATAATTGTTCTACCTGACATGAACTAAGAGAATTTTACAATATATATATATAAATATATATATATATATATATATATATATATATATATATATATATAGAGAGAGAGAGAGAGAGTTATTTGCGCCTTCATTTTAATTCTATTGAAAAGTTAAGGTTATACTTGGATGGCTTCGAAGTTCAAAAAGTAAGTTTCATCTGTGTACATGTTGTTTTATTGAAGCAGCTATTGATAAAAACTACCATTTCCGGTTTCTTTGATTCTTCAGTATAGCAAGTAAGAAATAGTGATTTCTTTTTTCTTATCGATTTAACTTTCTACGAGAAGGTTCCGTCTTTCATTTTAAGCCTATATTAAAAAGCAGAAGTAGAAGTTCTACCACTCCCGTCTGCCTTTTGGCAGGTCGTGGGTCCAATGATATTTTTTTTTTTTTTTTTCAATTTTAGATTTGGGCCTGGAAATGTTTCTTCTACGTTCCTCGATCTTCAGATTCCTCTTTTAACTCCCAATATTTTCTTCAATTTTTCAAACCATGGATCTGTTGTGTTTGCCTTCTTCCTATTTCTCGCTTTCTTTCCATCTTTCGTTCTATGGCGGTATGAAGAAGACAATTTCTTCGCGAGATGTGTCCAATCCAATTGGCCTTCCTACGAAGGATGCTGGTTAAAAGCGTCTTCTTCTCTCCTATCCGTTTCAGAACATGTTCATTTGTTACTCTCTTCGTCCATTTTATCTTCTCCATCTTCCTCCAACACCACATTTTGAAGCTCTCTAAATATTTCTTCTTTAACGTCCTTAATGACCGGGTCCCTGAGCCATATAGTCCAATGGTCTATATATAGAACTTGACCAACTTTTACCTTAGTTCAATATTTACTAACATTTATATAATATTTAGTTACTAAAGTTTAAAGTCGACTATAGTTTCATGACTCACTTGTTATTTTATTAATTCTCACTATATTGTTTGCCCAGGAATTAGTTGGCCATACATCAAGAGTGTTAGGGGTATAAGATAAAATAAGGCTTATGGCACGGAATGAGGATATGTTTGAGTAAGACTTTAGGGCAGAAAGTACTTTAGTGTTTGTACTGTACCGAAAAAAGAGAGAGGTAGAAGAAGAAGTGAGAATGGTTTGCTATATAATTTGGAATATATCAAGTAAGTTGTTTATGTGGTTTGGAGGGACTCAAGTTGATTGTAGTTAGTTTAGATTTTGAGTCAGAATAATGTTGTATGGTTTTTATACAGAGTAAAGCCAGAGAAAGTGGATGTTATATTGAAGTGTGTAATAAGAGTATCATGAAACGTAAGATGTTTTTGAATAGGAGTAGTGAACAGAAATGTTATAAGTTGTAAAGGAGAAGTTCTAAGATATTAATAAAAGGCATTGATATTGTAAGATTGATTAAAGCTAGAGTTTACCTTAATTGATTTTAAGAACCCTAACAAAGAGGTTATCTGATAAACTGAAAGATTCTTTTTATAAGCATAGTTCCAGAAATGCCATCTTTCAAAGTGGTAAACAGCTGAAAATAAAAAGCGACACTTCACTTTTAAAGCTACGTGGCACGGAAACGATAGTACATCTTACAAGCGGTTCAAGGCATTACACAGGAACAAGTAGAAACTCTATCTAAATATCTGTATTTTACCGTCTCCCGGTATCTGCAAAACGAATTCTTTAAAGTTGGGTTAGGATTATACATTTTAAAGTATTAATTTAGTATTCTCTTCACCAAATTCGAAGGATGGTAAAACATGAATATTTAGATAGAGCACGTATTTGTTCCTGTGTAATTCTTTGAATCACTTGAGAGAGATTCCAGAGTTTCCAAATCAAGATAATATTTTGCATTTTGGACAGTTTTTAATTCTGAAAGTAGTTTTTCGACCCTGTTTCTTAGATTCTTTTATTTCATATTAGGAATAATCTCTCGGAGTTTCGTCATCAAATTTCTAAACATGCTGTATAACATGTTTTTATATTGGAAGATTTAAACTATATGAAGGTTTCGAAATGTGGATGTGGAGAAGAATGGAGAATTAGCTGGGTCGAGCTGAAAACCGATGAGAGGGTGTAGAAATGGTGGGGGTGAAAAGAACAATATTAGATATTATTAAGAAGATGAAGAGAAATTGGTTGGGATATTGGCCATAAAGGAACTGTATCATGAGGGACGTGTTAGAGGGAGAAAGTGAAGGTGACTGCAATTAATGGACGATATCAAAACAGAGAAATCGTAAAAACCGTGAAGACGAAGAGGTTAGCAGAAGATCGTGGAGCATGGAAGCTTCTCAACTGCAGTAAGTGACCTGCCAACAATTGCAGAATATCTATGATGGTGTTGATGATATGGTTTACTGTACATTGGAGTGAATTAACTTATTGTTTGTTTTTGAGAGAATAAGAAAAGGTACATTATATGTTTTATCATTTTGTCATTAAAAAAGGTAAGTTCAGGTGTTGCAGTGCTTTTCTTGCAATATGTGTAATATGAACATTACACTTGTACACTATTACCATGTGCATATGTTTATGAACAAATCATAAAAGACACTATTAACTTCGTATAGCTGTTATACATTGCTGAAGTTACTAATACCTTCTGAGACTTGTTAGTTAAGATATCATTCCCAGAATTCTTGATCAAACTCGGTTTAAAATAACATCAAACAACCGTTAAAAGGAGTAAGTTATCTTATTATACACGAAACTCTCTCTCTTTGAACAAATAAAACGAATTTCAATCCGAGAAGCAAAATCAACAGAGATTAAAGCATTTATGTAGAAAGTTTTCGGTTTTCACTTCAACGTTTTGCCGCACAAAGAGAAATGCTAAAGCAAATAGATAAAGTTATATTTTGAATTGAGTTTACGTCAGCACGAAATGAAGCAAGACAGAAAGGTAAGGCTTCGTGTTTCCTACCTTGTTTTTTTTTTAAAGGAAAATGATAGGAAATAAGATAAAAGTCTAAAGTATAAGGAATGAGAAGAAGAATAGCTACAAACTAAACTTTTTTTTATTTTTGGGTTTGTTGTTTGTTGTGTTTTTGCTGAGATGAAGGTAAATCGGCTGGAAATGGGATGTTTGAAGATAAGGCAATTTATATGCATAAGCTATAACGTTGTGCGTTCTCCTTTTCTGTGAAAAGCGTATCTGAAATACATCTAACTTCCTCCGTGGTTTTAGACCAGGAAGACTACAACGCGAAAATGATAAGAAATGCCCGTTTGTACGAGTTTTAGACACGCTGAGAAATATACAAATATAGAAGGATGAAAGGCACTCTCTGCTGGGAAAATAATTACGTATGCTTCATACATTGATAATATCTTCATATCAGCAATCTATTAGTGTTGTTCTTTGTTGCTTTTTTCCTTATTTTAGTTCAATTTCCTATGGTATGTATAATTCTGATTTATGTCTATTTTTCTTAGTATGCAGAAAAATGGTTCACATCAGTGATGATACCATCACAGGTTACCTGAGATAGTGTTTCACGACTTTGTCTGAGTTATCCAGGACCACATCTCACTTTTTAGATTCTGCCAAACCTTATGCTCGGACTGACCAAGACTGACACGGCAACTTGGACAAACGTACTGATCCGTAAGCAGTTAATGTTGTTCAATACCCGATATCGAACATGAGCTTCGTCGTGGCAATGTGGCTGGCGTATGCAGGAAATCCTGGGTCGATTCCCGGTGATAGGACATGTGATTCAGATTTCATCTTAAGCTGTTGCTTCACTATCACATTGCCTTGGTTGCTGTAAGGGACGTCAACCAAACGACCAATTGAACTCGAGCACTCACATATTAAATTTACAGTATGATACTTCTTAATTAAAATACCATATTTTGACTATTTCAAATATAGTTCTTGTTCCCTCATCTTTCCATACTGATATATAATGCAATGTTTTAAGCAGATAGTATACAGAAGAATTTTGCAAAATACTGATTGGCCACAGCGGCATCTCTTATATTCTGCAGATGTTTTACAGGCTCGGAGATTTAATTTTGATTTCCGAATTCCGCATTTCTACTATGTTAACCCTTGTAGTTATCTTACCGTGTAATACTTTGACACATACGGATGGAACACCGAGACAGAAAGAGAATTATAGATTTAGTGATAAGGTAGATAGATAGATAGAGAGAGAGAGAGAGAGACAGAGAGAGAGAGAGAGAAAGAGAGAGACAGAGACAGAGAGAGAAAGAAATAGAGAAAGAGAGAGATCGTGTTTGTTAAAATGACAGTAGCAGCCTCATATAAATATGCTCTCCATGTGGATGACGATGTTTCGTCGTCTCTGGGTCACATGGATCTGTTCATACCGGATCACGGGGCGGACTCCTTCTGAATCTCCTGGGTTTCGAGTCGCGAATGTCATAACCCGTCCTCTTACTAATACACATTGCAACCAATCGAAAGATTTATATTGAGGTACTTTTCCTTCTGATATACTTTACTTCAAGGGGAATAGTATACCAAATTTCAGGTTCTTATAGTCAGGACGGATGAAGCACGTTGTCGAAATTACGTATAAATCACTACATAAGTTGATATCTGACATGTTCAAGTCTTATCACGATTCTGATCTACGAACAGGTGCACTGATATCTAAAACAAGAGAGGAAGCCAATACTTTTTTTGTACCTATATATACTTCTTACTTTTAAAAACGTGAGAGTTACATATACTAAGAACATTACAATAGTATCTATCATGTGGTTCAAGTGTGCAGGGTATACGATAAAGAATTATACATTTCTATTTATATATTTATTTCTAATATTGTCATGTGGCACACTTTTCAATAACTTATAACAAAGACTTACTTGATATATTCCAGTAGGTCGTCAGAAGCTTAAGATTTGAGTCCAAGGCATCGTGTTAAAGTAGTTATTGCAAACAATTTATTATGTTGTCTGAGAGAGATCTATTTACGAAGGTTCTGTGAGATAGAATGATTCATAACATTCCAAAGAAAATTGTATGTGTGAGTGTTTAACTATGTTTGAACCAGTCAAGATATCAGAAAATACAAGCATCTAAAGGTAAGAGTTAATGGTATTATCTCCAATAATTATTATTACAAATTAATGTATACTTAAAATTCAATATTTAATATCGCTGGCTTCTACAATATTTCATCCGTATCATTACAGCTCACACGGGAAGGTCCCACATGTTGTCGCTCAAATCTGATTGTCATATAGCACATCTGATAGTGCATCATCAGAAACAAAAATGAGCAAAATTTAAAGTGCTATTGACCAGAAGGATAGAAGCTACGGGGCTTCAAAATTTGAATATCCAAAAAAAAATTATAATAGAATTATGTACGTTTAAAGTAAATTTCTTGAAAACCCTTAATGCAATCAAAACAAAATTTGCACAATGAGAACAAAATGTCCTATCGAAAACCACAAACAATGTTGCCATACGTACAGTAAAGTGTAGTGGTACAGTGCTGCGCACTGTTGGAGCTATGCTTGCTGAGAATGTCCAATGGAGAAGCCTGATATGTGGCGACAGATAATAATAAAGAAACGCATTAGAAAAAAGTGAGGGTTTTGTATTATACTTCTGTAGCCCTGGTGAATAAGCATACAACTCGCGAAAACAAAATGATACACACGAGAAAAAAAAAACCACGTGTTTTCTAATTCTGTAAACTGGTTGTCCAGATTACCTTATTTAGATTTGGAAGAGTACTTTCTCGGTTTATGTCTTTCGTGTTAAGTGACATATTCTTTTACTTCCTCTCCTACATACCATATGACTATGTGCACTGTAATATTACCATATTCACATTGGAAATATAATTATTTTATTACCACCTCATTTCGTTTTTGGTCGGCCCGGATAGCCGTGTGGTCTAGAAGGCTAGATAATCTACATATTAGGGATCGCGGGTTCCAATCCCGCCTCGGGTATGTTTTTGTTGTACTTTTCACCATACATTTCATTATCTTTCTTTTTCATAGTGGTTTGGATCCCACTTTACACTACAGGTCCTGTCCTATATAGCTTCGAAGCTGACACAATATGTAAAAATTGCATCACTCAATTTCATTTTTCAAATGCATCAATATTTTGTGACTCTGTTGATATTTTGCTATGTTATACTATCGGTGTTATGCATTTGAACTAAATTCATAATATGAGATCCAGATTCCTTTATTATCATCTGTTGTCACATATCAGACTTCACCTTTGTACACTTTCAGCACACATAGCTCCAAAAGTGTGCAACACTGTACCACTACACTTTACTGTTATGTTTAGTGATAATAGTGCGTTTGCACACTTGTATATGGTTCTATTTCAAACAAAATATTTTACGTTGAGTTGCAACACTGTTTCACTTATGGCAACAATATTTGTACTTTTCGATAGGGCATTTTGTTCTCATTATATTGTGCAAGTTTTGTTTTAATTATGTTAACGGTTTTCAAGAAATTTACTTTAAACATACATTATTCTATTATAATTCCACCGGGAATTTGAACCCAGGTCAAATAAATATATACTATCCACATAGCCACAGGGATGCTCATTCAATTATTGAAGAACTTCGTTATAAACAACATTTAAATCATATAATAAACAAATGATAACACGCAATCGTCACTGAAGACAGGCCAGCAGTAGCGGAGGTAGTGACATCTGTTAGAGTACTTTTTACTATTAGGAATTTTCATAGTGCATTGAGACGTTTATCATTTGTTAAAAAAGGGTTAATGTTGAACTTTTTAACGATTGCAATCAAAAAGAAGTAGAGCCCAAAATGGTCCTTTTATTTTTTTTTTTTTGTAGGAGACGTCAAATTCTTAGATACCGGTATCTCGTTCACGTATTGGTAATTTGAAGAAGTTCAGAAAAATGTAGAATGAAGGTAATTTTAGATTAATCCTTCCTTTTCACAAAATCATCGTATAAGCATTATACTCGTATAAACAGGGATATAAAGGACCATATGCAGAAGTATACAGCATATACCCTCCTAATATTTGTATAGTCCAGCGTACACTCACCTTAAGCTTACGAAAGAATTGAGGGTATTTGAAGATGGATATAAGCTATACTTTTGAAAACGATCGAGCGCATACCAACTGAAAATTCTAGCATTATATCAATGGATACAGTTCAGATTATGTTTATATTTTTCTTTTGCCAGCAAAATATGGTTTGCAATGTTTTATATTGTTATAAACTTAGAACAGTTTGGTCCTACAATGAATGCAAACTAAATTCAAACATTTCTTTCTTTCTTAAACTTTTTGAGACTCTCGTGTTACATTTCTTCAATTCATGCTTTTATGTCCTTTCTGTCTTTGATGTACATGATAAATTACCTATTTTATCTGCTGCGAGGTTTCCTGAAAGGAGGAAACAAAATGTCACCGAATACGATTGTTATGCACCGTCGACGAGTGTGATATTGCAATATCAGAGTAATGAAGGAGAAAATAAAAACACTCGTAAATCTTATCAAGTGACTGTAACGAGATATCTTATTTACAGAACACACGTATGTAGACCTATGATTTGTGGTTTGTGGGTCACATAGAGTTGTGGCATTTAAAGTATGACGAACACGTTTAGTGTTTGTTCTGTCTTTGTTGCACACTTGCGTTGTAACAAAATTTTCTTGCAGGGATCGTCAGAACGGTGACAAAAGACAGCGCCATCAGTAGATTAAACAAGTAACAGTGTCATGTGTACACCACGTGAAGGAGTTTGGTGATACTTTCTCAATCATTATTGAAACCGGAAGTGGTAGTAGACATGAATCACTTCCGGTTTAAGTTTAAATTAAAGTGGAGATGAAATATGTTCTTGCGACGCTTTATTTACAGCAGAAACCAGCTTCTCGCTATGTATTACCGTTTCACACTATAGCGATCAACATTGAAACTGGACTAACGCTAACGTTGAATAAACATCTAAGAGAGAAAATGGTATCTATTCTTACAATATTAAATCGATTCCAAAAGCAAAAAGAAAACGGTTTTTGCTATTTTTTACACTGAGAAAAATCCGTTATCCGGACAGCAGTATATCGTACAAATATAGGGAATACATAAGTTTGCTAGGAAAATCGGTAAGGAGCATACGTTATCCATGTGCTACATTCGTACTGCCTTTTTCCCTGCTTATATGTAATATCATACCGCTGCAGAATGTCTGACATCTTCAGTCTTCCGTGTATTACATACGTCTGCTGTATACGATTATCTGTAGGTGAGACCTGACCACCTATATAATTTCTTTGTTTCATACGGAAAGTACGTACAGACGGAACACTTATACGGAAAGTATTGTAAAACATACGTTTTCAATTATACTTTGCTGAAGGACATTACAGATAATTGTACGTTAAGTCCAAATACTACAGGATTTACGCATGTAACGTACGTTTTTGCGTACTCTACATACGTTTTGTTTTTATCTGTGTATTGTTTCTGCTCTATCTTGGTCAATTTTAAAACCGGAACTTGTAAGAGACTTTTTCACTTGAGGTTTTAGTAGAGAATTAAGGATGGACGTGAAAGGTACGTATTGTTGGGATGATTAATCGATTACATGAAACCACTTATCCCTATCTATTACGTTAATGTTGTACGAGGGTGGTTCAATTATTATTGTCCCTGACTTATAAGCAGTATTATTTTTCCTAAAAGTCTCCTTTCAAAGTAATGCACTTCTTCCACCTATGTTGTAAAGCCACTATGCCGGCTTCAAAGAAAGTCTCTGGCTGAGCCGTGAGCAATTCCTCCACAGCTTCAATAACTGCTGCATTTGAGTGAAACTTCTTCCCCTTGAAGCGCTCTTTCAACTTTGGGAACAAATGAAAGTCAAGGGGTGAGGTCGTTTGAGTAGGGAGGATGTTCCAACACGTCAAAACCAGCAGCATGGATTGCGGCACCAGTCAGATGGCTTTTGTGAGCCGGAGCATTATCTTGGTGGAACAGCACTGTTCGCTGCAACATCCCGCGCCGTTTTTCAGGTCTGCCGTTTTTCAGGTCTGAACAGAACACTAAACTGTTTCAGGTCTGACCCCATAACCTCCAAACCAGCCCTTGAACATCGAACTCTGTCTTTCTGATTTTCACGAGATAACATTTTGGGTACCCATCGCGCTGACACCTTTCTGAATCCCAAGTGTTCATGCCCAATGGTTTCCACTGAGCCTACAGAGATGTGCATGATATCTGCTAACTGTTGCACCGTGATTCGTCTGTCTGTTATAATCGTATCATGCACAGCATCAATGTTTTCTGGGGTGCATACTGTTGTTGGAGGACCAGCACCAGGGGCCTGTTGACAGCTTTCCCTGCCGCAAAGGAAGTCGCAGCATAAGTTCTTTACCAGCTGGTAGGAAGGAGCCCCATCACCCAACACACTGATCATATGACCTCATGAATCTCCTTTGGGCTTAACACCTTTTTCTGGAGGTACTTGATGACAGCTCGTTGTTCGGTTTTCTCCATTTTTCAAGCTAGGTGCCACCTCTCACACCTGAAACGACAAAAAAGAATATTAATATAGCAGAATATTGATATATGGTTCTGAAATTTAGCATATAGGCATCTAAGACATTAGGCTACAATATCCTCCATCAGCAATCCCAGCTCAAATGGATATTTTCAATGTGCCGGGGACAACAATTATTGAACCTCCTTCGTATAGTGATCAGTGTTAAAACCGGAAATGATTGATTACTACCACTTTCGGAAGATTAATCACGTTCATCAACGAACTCTGGCCCTTCTGACTAACTTCCTAGCTTCTGACCCTTTACAACCTGGCGAAAATTAATGCTGATCCATCAAGTAGTTTTGGAGTTGTTATTCTTTTTTGTCTCGGACGAACGGACATATTTCTTGCCTTCCGGACAGATTGACATAAGGACAGACAGAATAAATATATAAATTAGTTTCGTTAAATATAAAATCTTAAAGAGCGACAATGCAATACACAGTAACTCGAATTATAAAAGTCTGAGCTCTGGTCATCCAGCTCGCCAAACATCCGGATTGATGTTAGGATAAATAGAATACAGTAGAGCGCCGATTATCCGAACGTCGGTCAACCGAACGACCGCTTAACCGAACTGTGTACTCGCTCGCACCTGTTACTCTCCCACCCTACCGTCCATCATCCCCCTCACTCCCAAACCAAGTTTCTCACAGTAGTCGCCGCACTGAGCCACCGCTGGCGGAACATTGCTTCTAATGGGGCCTCCATAAGGCGCTGCTGACCGGCCAAGCCGCCAGTCGCTGTGTTTCAACAATCAGCACACTTCTGTCGGTTTGGCACTGGCTGTAGAAGTAGCGGCAGTATCAAAGCTGTTCACAGCAACAGCTGCGCCAACTTAGAGTTGAGGCGTGCCGCTCCGCGCATGGCAAATAAATATGTGCAGTTCGATTGTCCGAACAAACCAGTTTTCCGAACACCCATGTCCCCGAATTACTTCGGATAATCGACCCTCTACTGTATTACGAAATTCAATAAAACGTATTAAAATGCAAACTATACGTATTCATTTGTAAAAGTATGATTTCCTTGTAATTCTTATTTAAATCGATGTTAAAATTTATATTTAATTGAAATTTTCTGTAATTTCTATAAATTCTCTGTAGAAAAAGTGATCTTATCTTCAACATAAGGCCCATCTTTTTATTAAACAAAATTATTTTAGAGATTTTTCTTAATCTCACAACTAACATACTTTTTTATTATTTCTCTAATTATCTCGATTTCTTCATGTTCGGATTAAGCTCGGAACTTATTAATTCATTTAATTGGAATTTCACATATATTTTTTTTTTAGTCTAACGTCCACCAATTACGTACAAAGACTAAAGACGTTGATAGCCACTTCTTTCCTTCCTTTTCCTCGGATAGTGTGGTCGCCGACGGACGTTATTCCTCATACCTGACGAACTAACATGGGCATAGATGCTGAAAGCCCAGAAATCTAATACCTAATCGTAATCCTAAGTTTAGTCGGTACACAGCAGAACATTAAACGTTAAGTCATCCTTAGACGCAGAAAAAAATTAAAGGAATGATATTTGTCGTAATGGTAAGAAGAAATAAAATAAGTTATGTGAGTAAGATTGTTTATGGTGTATAGGATAAAAGTAAATGAACCGAATAAGAAAGGTGAACAAAATAAGAAAGGTAGAAATAAAAGCAAAATATGAGTTGTAATCTACGTTATAATTACGAAACAAAGAGACTCCGAAGAGAAGACTAAGACCGTTTACTAACTAACTAAGTAACTAACTAACTAACTCTATGGCCTATGGAACCCGGAGGTTCAATGCCGCGTTCACAAAAGCTCTCCACTGACTTCTATCCTTAGCCAATTGGATCCAGTTTCTACTTTGTATTCCAATCTCTGCGAGATCCATCTTAATATTGTCCTTCCACCTGGGCCTAAGTCTTCCTAATGGTCGTTTTACGATTGATCTTCCAGTCAAGACTTTGAAAGCGTTTCTACTTTCTTCCATTCTAGCTATATGACCTGCCCACCTAAGCCTCCTGGACTTGACGACCCTAAGACCTAGACTTGAAGACCGTTTACAGTACACAAAATAAATAAAAAATAAATCATGGGTTTCCATAGTATAAAACACTAAGATTTCTATGGTATGAAGGAGAAAAATGAAATGAAACGATCAAAGCATTTCTAGTACACAGATTAAAAGTAGAATAAACAACTTGTTTATTCAGTATTGCTCTAGACATAACATGAAATAAACATTGGGATAAGCATTGTTAGAATTCATGTACCCACACACACTGCAAGCCACATGTTCTCACTACGCACCTTCAGAAAAAAAAACCGAAGAGGATTCGGAAAATTACGAAGAAAGCCGACTGCCCTTACATGAGTCCTCCCTCCAAGAGGATGGCTATAAAAGAAGACGACGAGACGAAGTGATCATCAGTTCAAGCTGATAGCTCACTTACAAAAAAAAAAAAAAAAAAAAAAAATCTTCCAAGGCCTCCATGGGCTAGGGAGATTCCTTCTAATACCAACTCCTGGGACTGCTATGAGCTACGAAGTATTTCCGATCCCCGTCTAAGGCCGCTGTGCGCTAGGACAATTCCCACGAGCCGCCGTTGTCATTTTTAGTGCACGTGGTCTCGGGTTCGATTCCCAGAGAGAAAGCACAAGAAATAATTTGAAAATCATTCACTTTTGTTGATCATCCATCTTTTTTAACCTAACTGTGAGTCGTTTAATTAACACTTCATTTCATTTCAGCATTGCTAATATTGATATACATTTATGATTAACTTGTTTAAAATAAATTTTAATTAAATATTTTCATAGAAATTTGAGGAAAATCCACACATAACTTTTGAAAAATATGTACTTTAAGAAAATAAATTCAGTCAAACCAAACGTTGCTAGTTATTTTCATATTAACTGTTGATGATGTTGAGTCTGAATTCCAAGCGATAAAAGATTCATGACGCTAAATGCAACGCTGTACCAACGTCTCTAATTCAAACAATGTTGGTTTGGAGATTTGTTTTCTTCTTCCGGAAATTTACCTCACATTATTTAATCATGTAAAACTGCATCTCCTGCTTTTCTGTTTGTAGAGTGGTGCATACATATACTAAATGTGAAGAAAAATTGAAAAGTTTATTTCAACTTTAAAATAATGCTATGAGATTTTTTAGATGCCTACATAGACACGAACTTAATAATATTATTTTGAAAAATTGATCATATAATTCTTCAGGTACATACACAAAATATCCAAAATAAAATGCCTTGATTTTGTAACTGAATAAAGTAGCAATTTATCTTTTTTATATATAGGAGTGTAACTTGAACAATTAGGAAAAGTAGGGGGCACGGTAGCTCAGTGGTAGAGCGTTCACCTCCGGTGCTTGGGGTCCCTGGTTCGATTCCAGCTCGCGCCGTGTGAACTTTGTGGGTTTTCTCGTGGGTTTTCGTGCTCGTGGATTTTCTCGGGGTTCTCCCGTTTCCTCCCACTTTCTTCATTCCACCATTTCACTCATTTCTCATTATCACCGTCTCCTTTAGCCTAACCGGCATAACCATAAAGATTTCATTTCATTTCAATTAGGAAAAGTAGATGTTCAAATTAGAGTTGCATTATACAGTCTGGTCCAAAAATATATCCTCACCTGGATGTGATGTTAAAAAATAAGTTTGGCAAGTGTAATAAGAGACCACTCGAACATGTTTATACATAATATGTCTTGACTTTTATTTTGTAATATGTTTTCAGAATTTTAGATGTTTGTGACATGTATTTCAGTCAATTGTGAATAAGTTCTCTTGTGGGTTAATTCTTTCAGAATAATTTTCTCAAAATAACACAGCCAATTTTTGCTCAGATTTTTTTTAAATGTATGTTTATTAATAACAATATACTGTGGCGTAAGTAGTTTCTTTTAAACATTCACAAGGAGTAGTTTACTCCTGGAGATAATTTTTTTCCCGAATGATTTTCTCAAAACCAACTTAGGCAATTTTGTTCATATTTGATGCATTAATGTTTTGTTGATAACCTTAAAATACGACGTAACTCACTTGTGCTGAATACATCCACACAAAGGATGAGTTACTCTTAAGGCGAGTTTATTTTTGAATATTATTCTGAAGAACGACTCAGGAGATTCTCTTAATATTTTATTATTAATCCTATATTGTGTAAATCACTTTTCACGAAAATATTCACAAGGAATAGTTTTCTTTTCTCGTTTTTGAGAAGTTACTCAAATATGACTAATGCAATTTTGTTGATATCTCATAAACGAATATTTCATTTATTACCCTGGGGGGCGCGGTGGCTCTGTGGTAGAGCGTTCACCTCTGGTGCTTGGGGTCTCGGGTTCGATCCCAGCCCCCGCCAAGTGAACTTTGTGGTGGACAAACACCGTGCTCGTGGGTTTTCTCGGGGTTCTCCCGTTTCCTCCCACTTTCTTCATTCCACCATTTCACTCATCTCTCATAATCACCGTCTCCTTTAGCCTAACCGGCATAACCGTGGGACGTAAAACTTAAAGATTTCATTTCATTTTTTTCATTAATTACCCTAATATATGGCACAAGTTTTATCTTATGAAAAAGTCCATAAAAGATAAATTACTTTTGGACTGAGTTCAGTACGAATGAAGTTTCCCGAAAACATAATTGAATACTCGCTGTAGAAAACAATGCAAAAGTTACTGTAACAGCAGAGATAAAAGATTGTAAATTGTGCCCAAGCGTCACAAAATAGAAAATACTATTGCTTAGAAGTACAGTCTAGCATGTAACGAAATATGAAAATCTAACTAAGATATAAACATATTTAAGAAATAAAATACGTGCAACAATTTCAAGGCGGCTCTTACATTGTTTACTACAGCTAGTCTTCAATTTTGTTTGTATTTCATAAATAAAGGTTTCAGTAATAACTAATCATCATCATAGGTTTTCTGCTATTATTGGTAGGTCATTTTCTGCAACTGAAAAGCTTCCATGCTCCACGGTCTTCCGCTAAGCTCTCCCTTTTTATGTACGATTTCTCTGTTTTGATATCGTCCATTAATTGCAGCCTACTTCGCCCTTTCCCTCTCTTTCCTGCCACCACACCCTCTAGTTTCCTCTTCCCCCTGGTTCCAGCTCAGAATTCCAGGAGAGCAGACAACGGCACCGAGTTTTGAACAACTTTCGGGAAACCCGTTCGGATATATGAGTTTTGTTGTCAGATCTTAACACTGATCCAAGTAAAAGTATCCCAATCCTAAAGTGGCCCTAAAAAACTTGGG
This sequence comes from Thermobia domestica, assembly GCF_964235325.1. Taxonomy (NCBI): domain Eukaryota; kingdom Metazoa; phylum Arthropoda; class Insecta; order Zygentoma; family Lepismatidae; genus Thermobia; species Thermobia domestica. The sequence continues at coordinate 201,941,341 of NC_137463.1, read as the reverse complement.
GAGGGAGAAGTGATCGGTTTGGCGCCCATGAGAACAGACAATCTTCATGAAGGATTGAAGATTCTTGTTTCCTTCGTGACTAGAATTCCACATTCTTGTTTCGTGAAAACTTGATTTAAGAATCTTTCTTTGATTCTAGAACGTTTGCTTTGTTGAAGTAAAACATACTTTTTAATAATATATATTGCCTAAGGCTCTTACAATATATTGAACGCTAGAAGAAAGAATAAAAAAGAACAAAGTTGGGGGGAAAAGGAACGATGTTTCACCGCAACCATTTTACACTTTCTCGTTTCGCCTACCCGTTACAAATCAGCCGATTGACTACAGCAATGTTAGTATCGGTCCCCTGGTGGCAATTCGTCGAAATTCACCAGCCAGATTTATTAGCCTTGTTACACAAACCTCGTCACTCTTACAACTTACTTTTTTCCACGGACAATCCACAGAGAATGCTGTTTGCCATTATTTATTGAAAAACATTGCTCTAAATACAGAAAACATCAGTGGAAAAGTTTACAAATTAAACAAAAGTGTTGATAAAACAAATAGAACAGATTGAAAGTTGCTTTTAAAGGTCTGTGTTCTCTTCCATTGAAATTGCACTATCAACTGAAAACACACAAGTGAATCTTTTCTCTTTTTTATTTATTCTACTACTACTATTTGCGAAGACAAGTAATTTGGAAAATTTCGAAGCCTAAAAATAGAATTTCTTCGCCATGTTATTGACTGTGAACTCATTCTCATTTCTAATGCAATTCGTACTTTATTTAGAACTAGTGCATTATTACTAGGAGTACCTGTGTCAATAGTAGAGGAAGTCAAATAACAAGTGGTATCATTTGTTTTTTAGCAGTGTATATTTTCATGTATATTACACTATTAATCAGGGGCGGATCCAGGGGAGGGGGCGATCGGGGCGATCGCCCCCCCAGAAGAAAAGACTTTCTTATTTTATATATATAAATAAAACCCATCCCAAAGTTTGGAGCCCTTAAAAGTAGCAGTATGACAACCAACCGCCTCCCCCAGAAGTTGGTCCTGGATCCGCCCCTGCTATTAATATATATAGATAGTCTATTACAACAGGATACAAACTATCAACTGCATCAAACTGATAATAAGTGACCCACATTTTAACGATTTTAAAAAATATATTTTTTAAGTAAAAAAGTACGCACCCTCAAAGCATATTTTTTTTTTTTAGCTCAATTTGAAAATGAAATCTTTCAGTTTAATATCCCACAATTATGCCTTTCTATGCTAAGGGGGACGGAGGCAAGTGAGTGATGAAGGAAGAATTGGTCGTGTGAAAATCTAGAGGGAAACGAGAGTACACCGAGAAATCCAACCTACATGATGTTGTCCACCACAAACTTACTTGGTCCGGGATCGAACCACGAACCTCACGCACTAGAGGTAAACGCTTTACCACTGAACCATCGTAATCAACAACAAAATTTGAACTTGTTTCACAATTTACGTTACTATTAAGATTTTTTGTGTGTCAGTCTTAGGAGTATGTTCCGTTGTTTGAAGTATGTGTGTCATTCTTAAAATTATGTGTGTGTTACCTAATAGGTGTATTTATACGCAGTACATAAATAGATAACTCTAATAATAGAAAAAAAATATAATTGGCAACGAACGACAGACTATTTAGAGCCCATAAAATTTTGTTTTTCTCTATTTTCTGGAATACTATGAAGAATAGTTCGGTGTTACCTATCGATTGATCTATCTATCTATCTATCTATCTATCTATCTATCTATCTATCTATCTATCTATATATATATATAATGTTTTAACCAAATTATGGTTAAACAGTTAATCGTAATTATGGGTTATACCTCATTATCCATAATATAGGCTATTGTTTGATAGTGTCACAATGCAAAGATGATATGAGGCTGTAAAGAGTGATGCGATACTAGTACAGTTTGCATTTTTAGGGTTGAGAGAGTAATAGTTTTTTATTATTTCTTCAAAAACTACGCATGATAATTTATGCTCATTTTGTCCAGTTCTATGAGATCTATTAATTGGTATATGTCGCATCCTTGGACATATTTTTTTTACGTTCAATGATAATAATATTCTGGAATTTTAAATGAACATAACAAAATTGCTAAGATAAACAGGACTACAAATTTGGCATTTATGTAATCACATGGATACAAAAATGAAAAAGTATTTCAGTTAATCATTCAAGAGTTCTTTTTTTGAATTAAGACGTTCTAAGAGAAAATGCTTTAAAGAAAAGGTGCAAGTGTTATTAAATTTTGAAGTATTCTAAACACAAGTTTGTGTTGTTTAAATGGTTTTACGGATTTACTGTTTTGTGCCAGAAACTTTACTCTGTTAGCTAAGATAGTAGAGTGAAATTAATAAGGATGCTCGAATGAATTTGGATTTTATTATTGTTGTAGAATAGAGGCCCAAATGAATTTCCATTTTATCTATATATTAAAATTCTAGGTTTATATATTTGTCTCAAAAGAAAACTTTATTTGTTTGTCTCAAATCTTTTCGACAATGAGAACTCGGAAAACCACAAGTGCTAGAAACATGTTTTCGCTAGTCGATTCCAAATTTTGTGTAGATTGTCCAGTTCTAATTGAGTATTATTAGAACATGGGCATTATTTCTTTATTAAATTTTTTAGGGGTACACTGGAAGTGCTGAAATTTTAAAAAAGTAAAGCATCATATCCTATAAGTTATACATTCCAACACAACATAGTTGTATGTAGGGGTTATTTATCACTCAGGTGTTTGTTCCATGCCCAAATGATAATGAAAAACGAAAGATAGCCATTTCTCCAGGCTAAGATGAATTTTTATTGTTTGGAAAGTCTTGCCCAATGAACACCATATATCACTGATATAATTAATTTTGTATATAATGTATTTGCTTATTACATACTGCATGCTAGAAGAATGAAAACACAGATCATATATGAATTAGAAACTCCAACTGGAAGTAGTCTCAAATCTTGCAAACGGTGCGAGATATTGAAAAAAAAAAAATCTCCCCTTTATGACACCTCTTGCCGATTTTTATCGAATCCTTCACTTGTCTGTAAAGGGACGCGTACAGATGTTGTGAGGAATGACAAGGAGATTCGTGCTCATATGTGAATGATGCACTGTGTTCAGCTAGTTACCATTTCAATTTGGATTCATATTGGTATGCATAGGTAATAACAGAATTTTCTCTATGATTTTGTTCAGATATTGCTTGCAGAGTATACTATTTGTGTTGCTTCATGACGCAAGTATATCTTAGAGCTCCTTCGTGGTTACGTGGTTAGCGTATGCGCCTATGGCGTGGGAGTCCCGGGTTCGATTCCCGGAGGGAGCTCATGTGGTTCGGATTCCACGTTAATCAGTAGGTCCCGTCTCATATTGCCACGCCGCTGAAAGGAATGTTAAACTCAAAATCAACTCAACTCAGCAAGAACATCTTAGTTTAACAGCAGTGCCATCGTAAATATGATCTTACGTTGAACTATGTCTTTTTAGTTCCGATCTGAATACCATTAGTTTGTAAAATATAAAAGAGAAGGAAATATTGATTGTAAAACCAGTAGACTCTACTGAGAAAAATTGCATAACAAAGGGCATGCATATCCAGATGCATATTATTTTCGGTTTTCCAGAATTCTAAAAATAAAAGAAGTATTGCACTTTTTCTTAACCCCGTGTATTTACGGGATAATTTAATATAATTTAATATCATTTAGTCATTAGTACAGTTCACAATCCTTACTAGATAATTCCTTTTGTAGACCAAAGTGGTTTTACTTTTGAACTCTCCGACTATTACAACAATGTTAAAATAGAAATACAACGCAAACCAGAATCCTTACTAAAGCTTAGTCTGACTTTCGTGGGGCAACTTTATTCTGTAAAATTATTTATTAAGTGAAAAGAAAAAGATACGCTTACCTACATGCAGTGTGTGAATTGCCATGGGAACGGAAAACAAGAACTTCCTTTGGTAAAAAAAAAAAAAAAATTAACCATCCCTGGAGAAGAAAAATTTTAATCCTTTTCTAGATTTTTTTTTCGAACAGTAGTATTATGTGAGATGAGAAAGAAATCTAGTTTAATAATGTATATGTTTCAATTGAGTTAGATGTGCAATCACTTCTTCGATATATATATAGTATGTGAATGGATTAGTGCATATACTGGTAACATTCTCCACTCCTCCTGAGAAAGATACTCAATTCGCACACTGTGTATACGTACTAGCAGAAACAATTATCGCAACCCTGATGTAGCAGCAGGTGTATTACTTCTTGCAAGAAAGGTTTGAGCTATGAGAGCATCAAGCCATCATATAGATTTATAGTATGATGTCGTTCGAAAACTTTCGACCGTTAAAATGTTTCTTTAAGGGAAGAGCAAATGCCAATCACATATTACATATTTGAACAACAAAGTTAATGTTTCAATGAAATCACCACAGAAAACATCATTGACTGGATGGATGGATGGATGTTTCCTTACTCGGCCAATGTTGATCAATACGATATTTTTCACATGATTAATTGGAGTTTAGTGCTCCTTTTCAAGAACGTTCGTTACACCAATGTTCCTTTTTCAGAACGTTCGCTACATCAGTGTTCCTTTCTCAAAACGTTCGCTACGCCAGTGTTTCTTTTTCAGACGTTCGCTACGCCAGTGTCCCATTTTCAGAACGTTCGCTACGCCACGACACTCTTACAAATGCACTAGAAAACTGAAAGTTTTCCATTAGAAGACCACACAATCGACACAACCCTCTATTGTGCCTGTTACTTTTGGACCGACTGATACTAAACGCCGATATAAAATGTGAATTCGTTTTCTGTGGCTAATATTTTACTACAACGTACTCTGGATGTGTTTCACAAAGCTTGTCATATTTTTGTTTGACTTACCCATGTATGAAGCTTTGGAAGAACTGGTGGTAGTACAAAATTCAGTAGGTCAGGGTTAAATTGTAAATCATGTTAGAGTACTTGGTAGTTTTGCCAGCTGCTCAGAATTTGCCGACACACCCTAAATTTAAAGAACATTTTCGGCATTATTAATTATAACAAATTATGCCATTATTCTTAGATAAAATATGCAACAAAAATTCTTACTCACATTTGCACCTATGATTATTGAGATATCAGTACAGCTCTGTTGCTAAAATTTTCTTGTTGGCAGCAGGAAAATCTTCGCTAATGATATTATTTTTTTTTGACTAGATCAATGGTTCATAACTTCTGTTCAAATAACTGCCAACGAGATGACGTTACGACTTTTCTGTTACGTATGATTTTGATTTAAATTTCCATTCACGAATGTACCTGTATGCATTTTTTCTATTATTACTAATAAATTTTCCATGTAAAAATTTCAAAATGAGGAACTGGCGATCTGCACATATCCAATAAGTGTATCTCGGTTGATGGCAACCATAGCACCCAGCCTTAATAGGATTGTTCCAATTTAACAACCAATACACAATATTCAGGTTAAACTAGATTTGTAGTATTGATAGCCAGCCATGTGTGTCATAACTCTAACTCACAGACATTTATTAGCTGAAAAAAGAGTCTTTGTCTGTACTCCTTATGGTATACTGTTAGCGCACTCGCCTTCAGTACACGAAACCGAAGGGAGCTCAGGTGGATCCGTCCCAAGTTATGTTGTAGGTCCACACTTCATATATCTACTCTCTATGCTGAAACAGAAGCTGAAAGCAGCCAGCCGACCAAATTTGAGATTGATATTGCAAGCGAACAGCAACTTATTCAAAGCACTTATTCAATTTCAACGTTTGTAGAATATTTCATGTAGAATAATTTCATAAACGTACAAATATAATTAACTAGGGATGCACGCGAGACGCGAGAAGTCTCGTCTCGTCTCGCGTCTCGTCTCGCATTTGCGAGACGAGACACGAGACGAGACTGAAAATTTTATGCGAGACGCGAGACGAGACTAAACCATGCGAGACGAGACTTGGTTAAGTCTCGCACGAGAAGTCTCGCGAGACTTCTCGCAGTCTCGCAACATTTATGAATTACATTTAATTGTATATTTAGTGATTTTACATTTATTGAGTTTTCTAAGTTGAGCGTTAATGCCTTCAGGAACAAAAAAGTGATTTGGGCAATAGACATTTTATGAGATTTATTATTATTCAAGGTTGATTTTCAGAATTAAAGCCTTCTTTAGTTTCTAAAAAGAAAAGCTTTGTAAATTGGAAATTTATTACAGCATCGAATTAGGACTTTATTTTGCGACACAAACATACACGCGGACGCGCACGAATACATGAACTTATGTTTTTGGTCTGAAAAGCGAATAAGACTCTCTATTCCTGCGAAATATGATATTTCTGTTGTTTCTGTCTTTTTCACATTACTACTAGCGATTAATGTTGGGGGATGGCGGGGAAAAACCCTCTCGTCAAAGGTTATCCCCGGCCCGGCTCGCAGAAATAACATGATATTTTTACATGGAATAAGTATTTCTTTCTATATGCTTATCAAAAACATCCCCCTCTAGTTCGGAAGTTTAATTCAAACACTGGTTTGGTAGGATGGCCCTATAGGTTTGGTGGGAGATGGTAGGAATGACCCTATATCTGTCAGTAATTTTATTTTCTAGATCTGGCAACAGCATTTAAGTTGAAAGCGAAAGTTGATAAAATGCGATAATGCAACGATGGATTCGACACTCCAGTAGTATCGGTCGTATTCGATTATTTTCACGTCATCTTTTCCCATATATTGTATGTAATAAGTTTGGATAAAATTACTCCAGGTGCACTGGGTTAGAACATAACCATATACACAAACACACTCCACACACACACACACACACACACACACACACACACACACATATATATATATATATATATATATATATATATATATATATATATATATATATATATATATATATATATTGTATACACGTAAAACACCCGCATCCATATTATCACAGCCACTCTCTACTCTTTCCTGGCAACACTTGCTTCCTCCCCCAACACCCATCCGGCAGTTTGCCGCGTATATGTGAAGAGCTTCATTGCTTTTAATGTTCCGCTTGGCTATACACAGCGATCTGCCGCGCCGGATTCTAGCAGGGAGATTCGGCTGTTTATGCTCGCCGGATAAATGTCCGGCGACCGCCGCACATATGTGAAGAGCTTAAGTGCTTGCAATGTCTTTCTACTTTGTCCGGCAATTCGCCGGAAACGGATCCGGCAAATCGCCGGATAATGTGAAAGGGCGGTTAATGTTGATAGTGGCGACGATATTTTAGAAAAGCCAAATATTGCTGGAGACCTCTAAGCTGGAAAACAATGTTGGATCCAGTAACAATTTATGCTGGTTTTATTAATGGTCCAACAATCAAATTCCAGCACAACTTTTCTTTTAAAATTGGAGCGGAGGGGACACAAGTTCGGATACCATGTTGAACTATAGGTTCCGTCTCCTTAGGATGTTATGAACATTCATCCCATGGAAAGCAATGGCAAACCACCATGGATTCACCTTGCCAAGGGATATTTCGGTCAAATACCTGCCTTCGGACAGAATATCACATCATCATTCATTAACAGCCATAGAATAACATTGCAAAATTTTACCCAGAATATATGCGAGACTGCGAGACCATCCGAGAAAGTCTCGCGCGAGACGCGAGACGAGACTCAAAATTTTATGCGAGACGCGAGACGAGACTTCACATTTGCGAGACGAGACGAGACGCGAGACGATACCAACATTTGAGGCTGCGAGACGAGACGAGACTTTTACATTTCTCGTCTCGTCTCGTCTCGCGTGCATCCCTATAATTAACTAACTTTCAGCTACTTAGGACTTCGCCGCTTGATCCTCACCTTTTCTCGGCCTACGGCCTTGCACCACGTATTTCAGTCTTTGATTCCGTTCTTCGCACGGCAAGAATACGTAAATGGCATTATTCTTCATCTTTACCCTTTAGACTATACATATCAATCAAAGCGAAGTGGTAAAAGAGAACTGCCCCACGTTTATGCGCGTTAGGCTAAAGGAGATGGATGATTAAGGCAAATGAATGATGATGGAATTATTGGTGGATTAAGAATGTAGGAGGAAACAGGAGTACCACAAGAAAATTCACGGACACGATGTTGTCCAGCACAAACTCACTTGGCCGAGAAGCGAAATGATAAAAACTCATGTCGGTTCAAGTGCTAACTGTCTTCAAAATATTCATTTTAAATGGTTCACCCCTTTTCCCGTTCTGATGACACTGGCTACCTCGAATTTGATATTGCCTCCTCCCATTCACTCGTTAAAAGCGTAATGTTCGGAAACGCTGTGACATATTCCCACTTGTTTTGAAGAATATACTAAGCTTCATACTCCTAACATTATTCCAGTCTTAAAGGATTTCAAGATATGACCATCTTATTATAACAATTGCAACCCCTATCCTTCTTCCCTGCCTTTTTTGTCTTCCTTTCTGAGAAAAAAAAAAATGCTGAAAGACATTTTTAATTATGTTAAATTAAAAGTCTAAGTATCAATTTTAATGTCTTTTAAGTTTAAGGAATTTTGAGATATGGCCATTTTATTACGACAATTGTAACTCCATTCTTTTTTCTTTACGCTTTTTTCTTTCTTTGTAGGAGAAATATAAAACATAACAAAACAAAACAAAAATCGATGAAACAAATTTTAGCTGGAAAGATATATCTACCCTTCATATCTCTACCAAATTTCATATCTTATCCCTCCAGAGATTCGGAGATACGGACATTTCATTGTAATAATTGCCACCCCCATTTCCCTCTTTCCGGTTAAACTTCCGAAAATCGTTCTTTAGTAGTACCTTACTTCACAAATCCTATGCACTGTTAAAATTTTAAGTTTCTAGCTAAAGAGGTTTGGCCTGGACGTTGATCAGTTAGTCAGTCAGTCTTTCACTCACTCAGGATGAGCTCCTTCGTGGCTAAGCGGTTAGCGTACGTGCCCTCGGCGTGAAAGACCCGAGTTCGATTCCCGGTGGGAGCTCATGTGGTTCGTATTCCACGTTAATCAGTAGGTCCCGTCTCCCTCTCTGCTGAAAGGGATGTTAAATTGATAATCAACTCAACTCAACTCACTCACTCAGGACTTCCGCTATTTAAATACAGGGTGGCCCAAAAGTAGGTATATCCCCCCTATTGATCTAGTACAACATTTTAGTTTATGTGTTTATTTGCTTCGGCTATTCCGAGGACATTAAGAACAAATTAAGAAACTAAGTCTACCTGACGGATAACAATAAGAATGATATAAAATGCAATGAGCTGATCAGTACAGCACTGTTTACTTACTTTTGGGCCACCCTGTATAAAAGAAGAAATTCTGATTGACTGAACAACGCTCAGGTCAAACTTCTTAAGCTAGAAACTTGAAATTTGGATAGGGCATAAGATTTGTAATGTAAAGTCCCACTAAGGAAGGAAATTTGGAAATTCGACTGGGAAGCGGAGGGGGGAAGAAAGATAGCAATTATTATACTAAAATATCTATATCCTGGAATTTCTTAAGATGAGGGACACGAAAGAAATTTGGTATATGAACTTATTTAAAATAAAGAGATGCGTGTACAACTGCTTTCTTTATATTTGCCCTAGAAGGGAATAAAAATGCGGGGAGATCAAAATGGTGGAGTTTCAATTGTTATAATTGGATGGTCATATCTCGAAATTCCTTAAGGTTAAAAACATGAAATTTCGTATTTAGATCTACCATTTAAAACAATTAAAGTCACATTTCAGCGATTTTTTAAAAATATTTTCTCTACAAGGAAAGAAGAGAGGCGGGAAGAAAATAGAGTCGTGGCTGTAATTGCCAAAGTAAGATAACCATATCTGGAAATCTCTAGACATGTAAACTGATATTTAATGTTTTAATTTAGAAGCAGTAAGGAGGCGATTTAGCATTTTTTTATGTTTCATTTAAGTCGAAAAGATAAAGGTTGTAATTGTTAAAATAACTTGACCATGTAGTGCTCCACTACGTGGGTTACAACAGTTAATTCTATGTGTTGATGTGCAATTCGCAGTTCATTTTAATGTTATGAAAGTTTGTTGTAAAACAGTTGAGAAATTTATATTGTTTAATTAATTTTATCAGTAGTACCCATATTATATATCTGTACTTAAGTTCATTTGAAAACATCTTTATATATAGACCATGAACACTCTTGAAGAAACTTATTCTCGGAAGTAAAAAAAAGAAAATACTATTCTGTTTATTGAATTAAATACGTATTGCAGTTTGGAATTATAAAACTTCAACGAAATTTATAAAATTTGTGCAGACAAAGGAGAATTCTATTATTGGAGAAATTCTATCTTCAGTGTGAAGTGAACCAGATAACATTGCCTGAGTAAGAATTAAGTATTTTTTGTAATAGAAAGATATGACAAACGAAATGATAGCTTAATTTGTTTTAGGCTTGAGGGTCCTATTCCCTTAACACCACCGAAGCCTTCAGATATGATTTAATCTTCATATGGACAAGTCTGTCAAAATTATCAGTACTAAATATGCAATAATAGTTGACAAAATTTCCGTATTTCGATGATTATTGCAGTATGTATTTTGAAATGATGGTAAGTTTTCTGATTATCATTAAATACATCTGTATATCAGGTCAAGAATATTGGATGTGCTGCGGTGATTCATGGGTATCGAAGCGAATATATATATCTATCGAGGAATTTCATAGTTATTCTGCAGTTTTCCTTAAGGCTATCTAAATAGAACACAAATATGTCTTCTTCGAATTTTAAAAATGTATTACAGGTGAAGTTAAATAGTACATAGTAAATATAAAATACGAATTAATTACTTGGATATGACCGCAGAGGCATATCGCATCATGTATGAGTAGTAGATATTTACTGTATTTTGTGTTTCGTGAAAATCATGTTTATTAACTTAGGGAGAATAGGAACTGATTTACTAACTATGTGTATATTATTGTTCTGCCATCGTATTTTTTGTTCGCTATCGACTTTAATAGCCCACTTGGATCAACAACGATAAACTTATAATCACTCATCATCGCACTTCTGTTACTAAGAATAATATCTACCATCCTACTTCAACTACTGCTGCTGATGTTGTTTATGTATCATGTTATGAAATCTAACCTAACATAATCTTCCTTTTAATTTTTTTTCCTACTAGTATTCACAAATTAAATAAGAAGTATGGAAATTTTATACAAAACTGAGATTCATCATAGAAGATATCTATCGAAGACGTTGATGACCAAGAAAACTATCAGAAGTCTTTATTTTCATGTTCTTTTCCTTTTGTATCTGCTACTTGTATTACTATTAGTTTGTTAATAATATAATATCAATCATATTCTAAATTCTGGTTATTTTCTATTAAGATTATTGTTAATAATTTGTTAATAACGTATCATGCTGCCCTCTGGATGATGGCTCCAGTATGTCGTCTTTAAGTCCCAATCCAACGTGTCACACTCGATATCAACGAATCCGGAATGAAATAATCTACAGATGCGTGTTCTTACGATCCCTGTCAAATAGAAGTTTTCCGTTGCGCAATACTACTTATCTCGAAAGACAGGAGCTACATACAGTATGATGAACAGTGCTATTACAGTAAATTTGGCGACATCCATCTCAGGATTTTGGTGAGTGGAAAAATAGAAGATTGGGAAGTACGCTATAAGGAAGATGATACGTTTGATGACAAAATATGGAAGAAGGATTTTAGGTGGTGACGGGATGTGTGACCGTCAAGCTAGTGATTAGTGTATTAATGGAAACTCGACATAAAGTTCACCGTAAAGACGTTGATAAGGTGAAAACCAAAAACATTAATAGTAATGAGAAATATGGTTGTTGTGATGATATAGTGATAACTATGGACGATAATACCACAATGAATGCTAAGTCGGTTGAATGTGAAATGTGTAAACTATCTTTTCATTTTAAGTGTTTGAATATACCGGAAAATGAACAGGAGTCTTTAGGTAAGAGAGAATTACCCTGGAAGTGTGATTCGTGTGATAAGAAAACAATCAATGAGAATGGCCTAGAGGATGAAACTATGTCGAAGAAACCTTGTAAAGATCAAGAAAAAGAAAATGAAAAGAAGAAATTGGAGGAAGATGAAGTGAGTGGGGTAACTGACGTAAATAAATCTAATTTAACTACTGATGATATGTTAAGATTAATACTTACCGAAATGAAATCCGTGAAGAGTGAGATTAAAGACACACGCCAGCAAGTATCGAAAACTGATAATGCGATCGCTGAAGTTAAAATTCATTTGAAGAATGAGTTTGATGCAGTCAGGAGTGAAATGCAACAGATATGTACAAAATTCAGAGAGGAATGTCGGATTGAAACAGAGAAAATCGTTGACTCTTTGAGAGAAGAATTTAAAATGACTAAAGAAAAGACAGAAAATAACGAACAACGCATATGTGCACTGGAAGAAAGCGCAACATCTATCATGAAGGACAATGACGAAATAAAAACTAGTGTAGTGGATCTACAGAATGAGATCACTTTATGCAAACGCAATGTGGATACTAATGCCCTGTACATCACGAAGTTAGAAGATGAAATGACAACTCGAATAACTGTCTTAGAGGAGAAGGTAGTCGAATTACATCAGACAGATACTAAAGCTAGACAATTGACAAATATAACCGGACATGGAGAAGGAAATAAGGAGTTGCTAAATTTAACATCAGCCGAAAACTCGGAGCATAAACAACTAAATATAAGGAATATACAAAATACCGAACGATCAGACAGGCAAACGATAGAAAGTGCGAACAGAATGCCTAGTAATATTAGCTTCAGAGATTTACGGGATTTCCCAAGGTTTAATGGCCAGAATAATAATAACGGTTATGCCAAAAATTTCTTAGATGAATTATTACAGACTATAGAATTATTCTCTCTAACGGACAAAGAAAAACTTGTAGTGGCTCAGCGTTGTCTAACAAAGAACGCAATTGCATGGTTTAAGAATGTGAAATCGGAAATAAAAACTTTTGATGATTTTGTTTACCTTTTCAGAAAAAAATATCTAAATCAAAGTTTGGAAAGAGCCCAGAAGCGTCAGTTACAATATATGCGATATGACAGTACGAAACATGGCAATCTCGTTGATTTTATTTGGATGATTGTTAACAACTATAGAAATATTCTAGAAGAGCCGGACGAAGAGGAGTTGATGGAAATTATTTTGAATGCGATTCCGTACCAAGACGCTAAAATACTACGGGCTACTCCTAGTCCGAACTCGGATGATTTAATTACTAGAATCACTAATATGCAAGATGGAAATAGACAACCGATGAATAAATCCTGGGATCGAGATGACAAAACCAAGTCAATTGCGCGAAATCCGAGGGTGAATTTTGTAAAACGTTTGAAAACAGATTTCGCAATGCAGTCAGAAGATGATGCAAATCCATGTAATCGCCTGGTTCCTAATAGAAGAAACTATAATTACAATAACAATATGAAGTGGAATCAATCATGGAACAATAGACGTGGTAGCACATGGAATCGGAACTGTAGTAGAGGGTACAGTAATCGATATGTCCGGAATATAAGTACGAATTCTGTAGAAACCATGACAGACCCAACTCCAGAACTTAGTACTATTGTTAATACAGTAGTCGCCACGGATAACCGCCGAGAAATCTAAATCTGCTGTACGATGAAAAGGTCCGTATGTGATAACCAAACTACTTCGAAATTGTGCAGTCTTAAACACTTTAGATGGAAAGTCTATAGGTACGCACAATTTTCGAAATTTGAAACTCTATAATTGTACAGAGGAAGAAAGGACCAGATTGATGACTAAATACAAGTCACCTGAAGTAACTTCGAATAATTAACGATAATAACTTGATGGTATATTACTGAAACGTCACTATTCCTTTTGTTTTCATACATGGACTGAGTTCATTGTTAGTATACAATTATAAAATTTTAAACGAAGTTTAAAATTTTAAACTAAACCAGCGGCCGGCTGTAGTGCTCCACTACGTGGGTTACAACAGTTAATTCTATGTGTTGATGTGCAATTCGCAGTTCATTTTAATGTTATGAAAGTTTGTTGTAAAACAGTTGAGAAATTTATATTGTTTAATTAATTTTATCAGTAGTACCCATATTATATATCTGTACTTAAGTTCATTTGAAAACATCTTTATATATAGACCATGAACACTCTTGAAGAAACTTATTCTCGGAAGTAAAAAAAAGAAAATACTATTCTGTTTATTGAATTAAATACGTATTGCAGTTTGGAATTATAAAACTTCAACGAAATTTATAAAATTTGTGCAGACAAAGGAGAATTCTATTATTGGAGAAATTCTATCTTCAGTGTGAAGTGAACCAGATAACATTGCCTGAGTAAGAATTAAGTATTTTTTGTAATAGAAAGATATGACAAACGAAATGATAGCTTAATTTGTTTTAGGCTTGAGGGTCCTATTCCCTTAACACCACCGAAGCCTTCAGATATGATTTAATCTTCATATGGACAAGTCTGTCAAAATTATCAGTACTAAATATGCAATAATAGTTGACAAAATTTCCGTATTTCGATGATTATTGCAGTATGTATTTTGAAATGATGGTAAGTTTTCTGATTATCATTAAATACATCTGTATATCAGGTCAAGAATATTGGATGTGCTGCGGTGATTCATGGGTATCGAAGCGAATATATATATCTATCGAGGAATTTCATAGTTATTCTGCAGTTTTCCTTAAGGCTATCTAAATAGAACACAAATATGTCTTCTTCGAATTTTAAAAATGTATTACAGGTGAAGTTAAATAGTACATAGTAAATATAAAATACGAATTAATTACTTGGATATGACCGCAGAGGCATATCGCATCATGTATGAGTAGTAGATATTTACTGTATTTTGTGTTTCGTGAAAATCATGTTTATTAACTTAGGGAGAATAGGAACTGATTTACTAACTATGTGTATATTATTGTTCTGCCATCGTATTTTTTGTTCGCTATCGACTTTAATAGCCCACTTGGATCAACAACGATAAACTTATAATCACTCATCATCGCACTTCTGTTACTAAGAATAATATCTACCATCCTACTTCAACTACTGCTGCTGATGTTGTTTATGTATCATGTTATGAAATCTAACCTAACATAATCTTCCTTTTAATTTTTTTTCCTACTAGTATTCACAAATTAAATAAGAAGTATGGAAATTTTATACAAAACTGAGATTCATCATAGAAGATATCTATCGAAGACGTTGATGACCAAGAAAACTATCAGAAGTCTTTATTTTCATGTTCTTTTCCTTTTGTATCTGCTACTTGTATTACTATTAGTTTGTTAATAATATAATATCAATCATATTCTAAATTCTGGTTATTTTCTATTAAGATTATTGTTAATAATTTGTTAATAACGTATCATGCTGCCCTCTGGATGATGGCTCCAGTATGTCGTCTTTAAGTCCCAATCCAACGTGTCACACTCGATATCAACGAATCCGGAATGAAATAATCTACAGATGCGTGTTCTTACGATCCCTGTCAAATAGAAGTTTTTCGTTGCGCAATACTACTTATCTCGAAAGACAGGAGCTACATACAGTGTGATGAACAGTGCTATTACAACCATATATAGAAATCTCCAAAGATTACAGACGTGCTTCAGCATTTTTTGAAGTTTCCTTTTAAAAGGCAGGGAGAAAGGGTGAAGGTTCCAATTGTTTTAAAAGATGGATATCGATATCTCGAAATTCCTTAAAATTCGAGATTAAAGATGTTAGGGGTATGAGGAGGTGCAAGGCCTTAAGAAAAGCAAATGCGGGGATCTAGGGATGAATTCCCCAGATAAGCGAAGACTTCTTTTTTCTCACCTCAACCACAGGTTGGTGGGCAACATGGAAATTTTCAAATCTTTCTCTCCCATGGGAGAGCTGTTCTATATTCTGATAAGATCTCGTCTTCATATCTGCATCTAGATATTCTATTCTTGGTCTTCCTCTTCCTGGTTTTCCTTCTGCCTTTTCCTCTATCAATACGGTGATCCAATCGGAGTGCCGAATACGATGGCCAAGCATGCTGTTTCTTCTTTTTCCTATTATCTTCATGATCTGTCGTCCTTCGTTTGCTTCCTTTAGTACGTCTTCATTCTTTTTCCTTTCGGTTCATGATATGCGCAGTATTCTGCGCCAACACCATATTTCACATACTTCCAGTTTGGATATTTCAGCTTTTCTTAATGTCCACGCAGGCACGTAGCCAGGATTTCGTGAAGGGGGTTGGTCAGTCACATGAAATACTGTTTTCATCACATCAGGGGCTCGATCATTCTAAACTATTTTACTGGTAACATATATTGATTTCTTTAACCAGGATTTCGTAACGGGGGATGGGGGTGTGTGACATGAAATTCTGAAGGCCCAGGAGTTCGATCAATCTAAACTACTATACTATCAACATGCATTGTTTTATTACCATAAAATGAGGATATGTTGGTAAGTATTTTAATAACAAACTATGAAGGAATTTCGAGTAAAAAAATGTATTGAAAAATATTTTACAGTATTTACGTTCTTCCTCTGTTCATTCAAATATAACAATTTTCCTTTCATTATGACCTCAACTATTGCAAAAAGTACATATTCACTATTATAAAAAGTACATACTCAATAATATCTTGTAAGTTATTTTACAATATCTGTGTTTCTTTGTCTGTTGAATCAGATGTTAACAGAACTTTCTTTCCACATAAATTTTTGTTTTTATTATTCCGTTAACTACTGTTTGTTCGAAATGACAGGTTAAAGGAGTAGTAGAAAATTGTTTTTGAAATAACATGTTTGACACTGCAAGGATGTGACGACTAAAAATTATGATAAAAAATGTCCACGCTGTTACATAACGGCACTATGCTTTCGGAAGCTTGCAATCTCCCTGACTAGTAGCAGAAATTCTGAGAATTCCGTAACTTTTTTAGAAATTTCAAATTCCCTGACTCTTCCAGGATGTCTCGCTCTCCTCCCCATGTATTGCAAGTAATACACATTTCCTCATAAGAAAGAATAAACAAAAGCTTCCTGTAGTTTTTAATTTTTATTTCTTTTTCTCTTTTTCCCCCTTCCTTCTTTTTCTCATTTCTTTTTGTTTCATCCTTCCTTAATTTTTTCATTTCTGGTCTCGAAGGGGGGGAGTCTAGATCCCCGGACCCCCCCTTGGCTACTGATCCGTAAAGTGCCACGTTCCATGCCAGAGTCGTAATAAATCGTTTTCGAACGTCCAGCAACACATTTCTTGATGTTAGCAGTTCTCTTTTCGTATAGAATTTTTGTTTAGTCTGTGCTATTCTGGAACTTACGTCTTTTTTACTTCTTCCGTCCGAGGATATTAGACTTCCTAAATAGGAGAACGTCTTAACGTCTTCGATTTTCTCTCCCTCTAGTCATACGTTTGCCCCTTCCTATCCTACTCTTGTGCGATTTATCACTTTGGTTTTGTTCTTATTTATCTTAATTTTGCATGTTCTTTTCAGTTGGTCATTCAAGTTTGAAAATGCTTCCTGCAAGTTCTCTTCGTTCTCAGCTATCAGTGTTATGTCATCAACAAACCTTATTGTGCTGAAAACCTGGCCATTTACTTTTAAGCAAAGACTAGTTTATAGATATTTTTTGTAATATTTCTCATTGTACGAGCTTTGATTTTAACAGACTTAAATCTGATTCAAACTACTCGCTGAGCAAAAACAATAAGTTTATTGTATAATAATAATAATAATAATAATAATAATAATAATAATAATAATAATAATAATAATAATAATAATAATAATAATAATAACGCGTAACAGTTTCGTCAACTATCCACTTTGGCTTCATCTAGTGTCTGGTGAAGCCAAAGTGGGTAGTTGGCTGGCAAAACTGTTACACGTTAATATATATATATATATATATATATATATATATATATATTACGTTTTACAATAGACGTATTATTTTGCTCAGAGAATAGATGTTAGGTTTCATCAAAAGATTTTTCTTAATGTAAATTAACTATCCTAGAACGCTATATATTATAAATCTTCTAACTCAATAACTAGACTTCAGCTGCTGAAAACTTAAACAATCTTTATTTGTTTTCTTTCATAACCTTAGTTGAGGTTTTATATTCTCCGTCTTAGATCTAGGTCCCAGTCACATATACAGTAGAACTGAGTTTTGATGTTATTAATTACTAGAGTCAATTACTCGCTTCGCTGGGTTAAATTAAGAAAAAAAATAGTAATATATTTCGTTAGTCACTCAGTTTTTACTATTACTAAAGCGCTCGTTGATATTGGTCATTTTCGATGATTTTTATATATCCTCTCTCCTCCCCATGTTGCAGGCCACTGCATCGGAAGTGTCATTGTTCATCTCAGCCACCCCGAAAAGTATGAATTTGACACTCATATTGGTAATTTTGATCATATATATATATATATATATATATATATATATATATATATATATATATATATATATATATATATATATATATCCACTCACCTCCCACAACTTTTTCGGGGCTCAATTTGGATTTAAATGACATCAGAAGTGTCACTGTTCATCTCAGCGTCCTAAAAGCTATAGATTCGACACTAATATCTGTCTTTTTCTCTCATTTGTAAACGACTTTCTCCTCCTTTAAGTTACAACGTCAAAGTGATATGACAAAAATCATCCCCTGTACGAACTTAATCTAGGTTGAAAGTTTGATCGAGATCGGTCCGATGGTTCAAGAGTTATTAAGTTTTATTTATTTTTATATATCTCCCCCTCCAACCTCCTCCCCTAAGTTCTATCGTCAAAGTGAATAGATAAATACCGTCCCAGGCCCGAACCTCATCTATGTTGAAAATTTGATCTAGATCGGTCAGGTGGTTCAAGAGTGAAGTCACATAGACAGTCACTCTTTCATATTTATTTTACACACACACACACACACACACACACTCATATATATATATATATATATATATATATATATATGTATCTCCGCCTCCTCCTCCCCCTCCCCTAAGTTGCACCGTCAAAGTTAAATGATAAAAATTATCCCAGGCTCGAACGTCATCTATGTTGAAAATTTGATAGAGATCAGTTGGGTGGCTCAGGAGTGTTTAAGATTTATTTATTTTTATATATTTATCCCCTCCCCTCTTCCACCCCTAAGATCTACCGTCAAAGTGATATGATAAAAATCCACCCAGGTCCGAACTTCATCCATATGAAACATTTAATTAAAATCGGTCCTGTGGTTAAAGCGTGATGAAGTCACAAAGATAGTCATTTTTATTTTTACTTGCTTTGACATATATCTCCCCCTCCATTTCGTTGCATTGTAAAAGTGAAATGAAAAAAAAAAATATATCCCAGACCCAAACCTTATCTATGTTGAAAGTTTGATCGAGATTGGTCAGTTAGTTCAAGAGTTATTAAGTTTTATTTCTTTTCATATATTCCCCCTATAAGATAGGATAGGGGGAATATAAAGATAGGATTGAGAAAGGAACAAATTAGTAACAAGCTGAAAATTGGTATGGAAGTAGGGGGATGTGTCAGGAATAACATACTAAAAGTCCCCTAAAATCCCACTGTAGCTTTTCCCGCAATTTTGAAAAATGTCCGTCATCTTTAGATGACGACAAGGAATTTATGGAAATCGTCACCCTTTATGTTTATTCTTCTAGCCACCGTTCTAATTATCACAAAGCCATGAATCACATATGGTTGGAAAGCTTGAAAGACAGAGAATCTAAGTAAATAACATATATGCCAATCGTGCTAAATTTCTAGAAGAAGAGGAAGAAGAAAACAGCTTTTTTTATTTTAAAAAGTTATTTTCAGAAATCATGAGAAGTTTGCAACACTTACAGTTATTGCACACCAACGAAACACCACCAAAAGATATCCTTGATATTTATCTCAATCATAGCCAACCATGATACAAATCGGTGCAATACAAGCCGAGAAAAAATATAACTTATGTTACTTTCTGACCTCTTTGTACAAAAGTGCATAAGGTGACATACACTTTCATGGTTCTAGTCAGCTTCTTTTATCACATAGGACCAAGAGTTATATATCATTGGAAATCTTAAGAAACGTAAATTCGAACGAGGTAACACTTATACTAAGCAACCCCAATTTGTGGAAGAAGCGCAAAACCCAAAATTTCGGGACAAAACATGATTTTCGCATAAATTCTTTAAAACTTGCAACACTGATAATTATCGTATGTTAACAAAACACAGCCACCATTGTCACTATCATAATTATTAATTTACTTTTAAAATGGCCAACGTTTCTCCCAATGGAATAAGCTTTTATGATACATAGTTTTACATCACTTAAATATAGCACAAAAATCATTTATTGACAGCATTAGAAAGTAGCAGAAATTGGTAGTCTCCTATTCATAGGAAAATCGTAATTCACACACTTAAAATCACTCTCAACTACAACAGTCATTTGAGTGTATTTTTTTAAAAAATGTCTTGTTCATAACTAGAATGCAATTTTCCTTCTAGTATCCTTCAAATCAACTTAGTATTTACATTAGACGTTAGTATGCACTTTAAGAACATTTTTATAACTAGTCCATTCGGACTTATTTTATTAGAAATCAATGAGGTTATCATTATCTCATTCATCTCCATGGTTTTCAACATTTGATTTCGCATTCACACATCCAATTCCTCGAGAATGACATAAATTAGAGCACACAATTCCTGCTTTCCGACAACCGTACATACTTTCACAGCCCTTTGTACAGTTTCAAGATATTACACGGAGCGGGTTCCTTGGTCATTCTTGCTGGTACGAGGATATCTCCTAATGTTGTACATTCATATTCAGTCGCTCGCATATCATTAAGCAGTACCTGGGTTCAGAAAACGTACACTGTCAAAGAATGATTGGAATAGCCACTTTTAACGTACACACGCAAAGGTAATGGCCTTTCGGATTTAATCATTGAAGATATAAGATACCTCCGTGTTCTGAATATCCAAACTGAAATCCACCTTCGGTACGATGTAACATGGATGATTCTCAAGTGGTTGAAGACACTAACTTTCCCGAATTGGAATGGATTTATGCAGCTGGTGACAAGCAACAACCATAAGCATCAAACATATTAAGTAGTAATTCAACCTCTCATCAATCTTCAACCAATAAGCATGGATGCTGTATACTCGGCGCTTATGTTTGCCAGCAAAGAAGGCGCAGGAAATAAGCAAAAAAGCGTGCTTAGTCACGTTGGATCAACCTTTGTACTCTAAAGCATGTGACATTTAGCAGCATGTAGAAATTCTGGTGGATTACCGTCAGTGGTTGTTAGACTTCGGGATTTTTCACTCTATAATAACATTTATGGAAACAGCTGCGTATATAATGAAAAGTAGTGGCATTGAAGAACGTTGGTCTTGTGTGTATGCTAGTAACTCCATGCCACAGATAAAGCAAGACCATTCTTATTGCTCGTACTTTGCGAGCTATTTTTTTTAACACAACACGGCCCTTAGCAATTGCAATATATACTGTTTAATTAATGAATCAGACGGCACTGAGGAGTTTGTGCGTCAATTGCGAGATGTTTGTATTCCTCTGATGACTGACGTAGATATCGACACTGATGTAGTTGTTCAACATTCATAGTCAATCAAGATTGCAAATGACCTGAAGTTATTCATTGACGCTGCTGCAGAAACAAGCCGTATCTCTAAGTTATTCGCTCTGTACTTTCAGCTTGTAGAAATTATGCGTCTTTTAATTCGAAAGAACTGGAGACTTGAATCTTCATCTTCACTGCATGTAAGAAATGTTACCATACTTCAATGCAGCTGATCATCTTTTGTATGCCAAATACGCACATCTGTGCTTACAAGGAATGTTGCGGTTGGAGGATGAAATGGATCTTCATCAGTCCCAGCTATTTGCAGGAGACGGTTACTTCACTGTTCGTAGAAAAGATATAGTTTGGAGTGGTACATGGTCTGATATGACGATTGAGCAGATTTTAGCGAGAGCAATGAAGAGCAGCGGTGGACTGACCCATGGGAGAGGCATGACTGAAAAGATAATATCTAGGTGTGTGTCAAGTGTGCCAGCAGCGTGCCACTTACGAGGATGTCTTGAAAAATTATTAAACAAAGATAGGCATGAACTTTACACTGGTCGGCATGTGGAACTGTACCAAAGCAGTCAATCGCGTGATATATTACATCTAAAGAAGTTCTTGCGTTGGTTTTGCCAGCATTCTCCATTCCCTTCATATCCGGAGCTCGCGTCCCTAACCACTGCATGATTAGATTCATCAGTTGACCATTTCATTACCTGATAAATCTAAGGAAATCGGATTGGCTGCTATGGAAGGAATGTTTGGACAGACTTTGGGAAATGTGCAACTTAAACAAAAAGATAAAGTCATCCTACTATCCGTAATGCACAATGTAGTGCGTATTCGTGATGAGCTACTGGCTGTAAACACCATACTTCAACTGAATCATATGAGTAGAAGTCCGAAAAAGAACTCCAGCAGTGTTTTGCTTACAAGCTTGCACCCTATTCACTTTCTCTCTTTACAGAAATGTCCATGAGAAAAACGAAAAACTCCGCTTTGTACGACATGTTTGAATATCGGACAAATTTTAAAACTCAAATTGAAAAAAAACTGTGTACGTTATAGATGGAGGCTGGCTTCTACATCATATTGTTTGGCCACAACATGGAACATACTTTGACGTGCACAACTCGTATGTGTCCTATGTACTCACAAACTGAGGAACGAAAGCAACAATAATTTTATTTTATGGGTATTGCACTGAAAACTGTACAAAAGCCGCTGAGCGGGAGCAACGTGAGTCAAAGGTTCAATCAGCTTTGGTGTTTTCACAAATGAAACCATATTATTAACAAAAAAGATAAATTCTTAGGTAATTTCAGAAATAAGGATTGTTTCGCCCGTGAGTTGATGGTTCATTTGACACAAGCTGGAATTCAAACCCAACAAGCAAGGAGTGATGCTGACGCACTTATAGCTAAAACTGCTGTAGCCAAGTCTTTAAATCCTTGTAGGCACGTCGTAGTAATCGCAAGGATGTTGACATTTTAATCATTTTGCTTGAACAAGGTAATAATCAGTACGACATCACATTTCGAAATAATCAGTACGACATTGGACGTGTACAAGACGTGAGTAAAGAATTTAGTACTAAGAAGTTGTAAGATACACAGACAAATATACTAACTGTTTTGCTCAGTTACCATGCCTTAACTGGATGCGACACATCATGTGGTTTGTATCGACATGGAAAGGAAAAGCCATTGCGATTACTTCAAAAACGGGAAGATTTATGCCGATCACTTGAAGTTTTGAACCATGATAATGCTAGTGTACAATCTATGAAGCTGGCACATCATTTCTACTAACACACTACGATTCTCCAGCAATAGTAACCTTACTGGATGAATTCCAGTATCATTCATACATCCTTGTAGTAAGTCGCTCCCAATTCAGAACGAAATACAATTGGCAAAACTGCCACCCACCAGTGATGCTGCGAAACACCATATCATCAGGTTCAATAGTACCGTGGAAATGATTTGCGAGCGACTGAATATGAATGGACAACATTAGGAGGTATTCTCGCACCAGCAAGAATGACCAAGGAACCCGCTCCGTGTAATATCCTGTAACTGTAAAAAGGGCTGTGAAAGTATGTACGGTTGTCGGAAAGCAGGAATTGTGTGCTCTAATTTATGTCATTCTCGAGGAATTGGATGTATGAATGCAGAACCAAATGATGAAGACCATAGAGATGAACGAGATAATGGATAAACTTATTGATTTCTAATAAAATAAGTCCGAATGGACTAGTTATAAAAATGTTCTTAAAGTGCATACTAACGTCTAATGTAAATACTAAGTTGATTTGAAGAATACTAGGAGGAAAATTGCATTCTAGTTTAAACAAGACATTTTTAAAAAATTACATTCAAATGACCATTGTAGTTGAGAGTGATTTTAAGTGTGTGAATTACGATTTTTCTATGAATAGGAGACTACCAATTTCTGCTACTTTCTAATGCTGTCAATAAATGATTTTTGTGCTATATTTAAGTGATGTAAAACTATGTATCATAAAAGCTTATTCCATTGGGAGAAACGTTGGCCATTTTAAAAGTAAATTAATAATTATGATAGTGACAACGGTGGCTGTGTTTTGTTAACATACGATAATTATCAGTGTTGCAAGTTTTAAAGAATTTATGCGAAAATCATGTTTTGTCCCGAAATTTTGGGTTTTGCGCTTCTTCCACAAATTGGGGTTGCTTAGTATAAGTGTTACCTCGTTCGAATTTACGTTTCTTAAGATTTCCAATGATATATAACTCTTGGTCCTATGTGATAAAAGAAGCTGACTAGAACCATGAAAGTGTATGTCACCTTATGCACTTTTGTACAAAGAGGTCAGAAAGTAACATAAGTTATATTTTTTCTCGGCTTGTATTGCACCGATTTGTGTCATGGTTGGCTATGATTGAGATAAATATCAAGGATATCTTTTGGTGGTGTTTCGTTGGTGTGCAATAACTGTAAGTGTTGCAAACTTCTCATGATTTCTGAAAATAACTTTTTAAAATAAAAGAAGCTGTTTTCTTCTTCCTCTTCTTCTAGAAATTTAGCACGATTGGCATATATGTTATTTACTTAGATTCTCTGTCTTTCAAGCTTTCCAACCATATATGATTCATGGCTTTGTGATAATTAGAACGGTGGCTAGAAGAATAAACATAAAGGGTGACGATTTCCATAAATTCCTTGTCGTCATCTAAAGATGACGGACATTTTTCAAAATTGCGGGAAAAGCTACAGTGGGATTTTAGGGGACTTTTAGTATGTTATTCCTGACACATCCCCCTACTTCCATACCAATTTTCAGCTTGTTACTAATTTGTTCCTTTCTTGGCAGAAAAATGGGCTATCTTTACTGGACTACTAGATCTACTGTCAAAATGAAATGATAAAAAGCTTTCCAGGTTTGAACTTCATATATGTTGAAAATTTGATTGAGATCGATCGGGTAGTTCACGGAAATAGTCACTTTTATTTTTATATTTATTAATTTTTGTATATCTCCCCCTCCATCCCCTTCCCTATGTTACTCCGTCAAAGTGAAATGATAAAAATCATTCCAGTCCCGAACCTCATCTACATTGAAAATTTGATCAAGATCGGTTGGGTGGTTCAAGAGTTATTAAGTTTTATTTATTTTTTCTGTCCCCTCCCCCTATCCTAAGTTGTATCGTCAAAGTAAATAGTTAAAAACCTTCCCAGGCCAGAACTGCATCTACGTTGAAAATGTGATCGAGATCGGTAGAGCGGTTCAAGAGATTAAGAGTCACAAACATAGTCACTTTCAATTTTATAATATAGATTTTGTAAATTCAGTTAACATTGTTTGATGAATTTAAACAAGCAACCACACAAGCGAATCATAAGTCACAATCAGACTATAAACTATATCTCAAACGAACAACTCTTTCGATTATTTCTATTCCAGCGAGATTGAAGGAAAGTAAAATCCAAACTTTGAGGTGTAATTTATTATAATTTTGTCTAGCTTTTGATTCCACCCGCAAAGTTTCTGTGATCACTAACTTTCTTCTATTATCAGTGTTGCCAACAACATTTGAAGAAAATAGGCTAGATGTCCTTCAGAAATAAGCTCTTTTACGTTAAAAAAAAAAAAGGCTAGATTTTGAACTGCTAACCTATAACCTATTACTGTACCTATATTTTAAAACCCTTTTTTTTTGTGTGCAGGATTATAAGTGAGTTATAGTAAAATTTGAAATGTTGAATTTTATTCGCTGAAAACTAACAAACAATATACATGGCTTTAAATTACAATAAAATCCTTGAACAGCTCATCTGATTTGTGAAAGTCAACAGGCATATTATCAGTTGAATTGAAATAAATCATCATCGATGACGTCGCAGCTAGCCGAGGCGCTGGAATTGGATGCACCATCGTTGTGTGTTATTTAATATAAATTTGATAATAATATTTGAGTATAATTAAAACTTTAAAATTTATTTAAATATAAAGAAAAAGGCAATAGCAACAATTTTTAGAAATAAGATATTTTATCAGTTGTACAAATCATTGTAAACAACTTTTGGTGAAAGGGAAAGTGTTTTGCCACAATCATATAAAAGAACTTACTTTTTAACAACAAGTTATGATTTAAAAATTTGAGTTAATTTAACTACCAAACTTTAAACAGTTTTTTCAAGATTTTATAAGAATGGCAGCACACTCTCCTGGTCAGTAAGTTGTCCTTCCTTTCCTTACTGCTTATTGTTACGATGACATTGGCTATGTCAGATTGTTGGAAAGGTTTTCCAACGACAGGCTTCACAAACCATTAATACTACTGAGCATTCAAACTTATCATTTATGCAATTATCATATTAACTTAATACATTTGTTTTGAGATAGTAAATCTCATTTGGCTCCCATTTATCATTGTGTTTGTTTAGAAATATCTGCTTAAGCTAATGGCACTTATATAGCTAACAGAATTAAGTATTCTCCATAACCGTGCTGTAATTAGCAAAGATGCAGAATGTGACATTGTTTATTTTGTCAAATAAATCTGTTGACAGATCATTCATTCCTTTCATTTCATATGCATAATATAAGCTTCAAAAACATACATTTAATTAATAGACGAAACAGTTGCATTCTGGATTGTTTGAGTTTGTGTTGACTGCCATTGTTCCAATTTTCAGTAGTAATTTTTTTCGGCAGTCATAGTCCTTATAAACACTTCTTATTTCTCCGTATACCCACATGAATAGTCATGATTGCATTAAGAGTTTTCAAGCTAATTAGATATCCTTGTGGCTTGAAGAATCGAACAGTTTACTAAATTTGTATTACAGAACTTTCATGCTTGAAATGAAATGCGAAAATTAAAAATTAAAAAGTAGCATAGGGCGCCGTTATGGGAGCGACTTTAAAATTCTTTCTGAGTCGATAAGTATTGTTAAGTAGTTGTAGATCTATGGGTGGGGATAGAGAGAAGAAGAATGAAATAGAAGTGTTTGGTGCGTAATAAAACACCCTCTGTCTAGAGAAATCAATACGATAATATATAATGACAAATACGTAGGCTAATTTGTAAAAATTATACTTTATTTTCAAAAAATAAAATATTTTAGAATTAATTTAACGGCTAATAAAAAAGTCAAAAATGGCAGAAGAGTTTCATAAAATAAGCTATGTTTAAGACTATAAGCATTTCGTAGATTTGTAAGGCTAAATGCCTCTTCAACTAGGCTAGGTTTAGCCCAAAATAAGCTAAATTGGCAGCACTGTCTATTATTATTATAATTTTTTGTTGTTCGTGTGTCAATTCATTTTGTTCACGAATAGCGTTTACTTTTTTGATTGCTTCTTTCTTTTAAAATAATAACGATAGAAGAAGATATTTCGTCACTTAACATTTCCATGTATCAAACTTTGTTGTGAATTTAAACAGTGAGTTCTTTGTCTATTCGTATTACTATATTCCATGAAAAACCACGAACTGTTGAAGAACACACGATATCAGTTTGTCCTGTCTGCTATTTTTTATTTTGTCTGATAGAAAAAAATAATATAAATCCCTTTATGGGTTAGGTTTTCCTGGTGCCTTCAATTTGTGTTTTTTTATTTTTATTTTTTTGTAAAAGAAGTCTTGGTTTTTTAAGATCTGTGGAACACGCAACTTAACTGTGACTTCTTTTTCAGTGGCTACGGCTTTTATGTGCAGCTCTCATATAATCGATAGAAAACTGTTGCTGTGAATAGCAGCAAAAAGCCACCACCATACAGAAGTACAGTAGAAAGAAAGGAGCTCTTTCTGTATTGTCCCTTGGGCATTTCCCAACTGCAACATCAGAGGCTTCTAGCGTCTCTCAGCTAACGTCTTGGGGCAAAACGGTTTTACTTTTTTTTTTCTATTTCTGTTACGAAGAAACATCCACACAGAAAAGCAAAAGGCGAAAAAGCTTCTTGTGTCCATATTTTCTCTTTTCTCCCTAATAACCAGGAAAAAAGGAAGAGGAGTTATTTATTGAAACTGTGGTAAAAGAGAAACATGTATAAATCACACTGGTCTTAACTTTAAGAAGAACTTTTAGTTGATTTGTTCCCTCTTTTCTAAATTAATTTCGCAAATTACAGTTGTTCAAATGTACAAGTACGTCCCAAAAGTTTTCTGCATACAAATTTACAAGTCAGACTATGCATATCTAAGTTATCAGTTTTCTAAAGTTTACACTTTTTTTCCTCCTCCACTTATTGGCAGAATTACATGCATCTGTAGACAGGTCCGTTACCCCCCTCCCCCACATTCAAATAGTAGAATATTTTGTAGTCAGCTGTTATGTGCGTCTTATGTGCGCTTATGTGCGCCGAGTTTCAGCTTATGTGCGCACATATTTACACACGAAAAGGATGATAGAAAAGCGCACTCCAGGGTAACGCCTGAGTGCGACATTCGAATCCAGACTTCAAATTTCTGTGCCAAGTAGTATTCCATATGTGCGCTTATGTGCGCATTAAATTTCCATTTGTGCGCGCACAGGAACGAAGGAAATCTGTAGTAAAAATGTACAGAAAATTCATGACTTGCTCTAAATCAAAGAATAACAACTTGAGATTTCTGCAGTAAGTAATACTCCATATGTGCGCCTAAGTGCACATAATATTTTTAGTGTGCGCACAAACAAACGCAAGATGTACCGTATTGAAAAATGTAAATCAGTGAATTTTAAAGGGCGCACTTAAAGCAATGAATTAAGATAGAAACTTAGAACAACATTTGTTCTTATCTGCGTCATGTTTGCTCTTATGTGCGCTCAATATCATTTTCTGTGCGCACATACTAATACATGAAAACGATGATAAAAGTGCAGTCCATCAGGGAAACGCCTAGGTATGATAATTGAATTAGGACTTCATATTTAGTTGTCAAGTAGTATTTCATATGTGTACTTATGTGCCCATAAAATTTCTATTCGTGCGCGCACAGGAACGAAGAAAATCCGTAGACAAAAATGTACAGAAAATTCTTGACTTGCTCTAAATCAAAGAATAACAACTTGAGCTTAATGCAGCAAGTGATACTCCATATGTGCGCCTAAGTGCACATAATATTTTAGTGTGCGCACAAACAAACGCAAGATGTATCGTATTGAAAAATGTTAATCAGTTAATTTCAAAGGGCGCACTTAAAGCAATGAAATAAGATAGAAACTTAGAACAACATTTGTTCTTATCTGCGTCATGTTTACTCTTATGTGCGCTCAATACCATTTTCTGTGCGCACATACTAACACATGAAAACAATGATAAAAGTGCGCTTCATCAGGAAAACGCCTAAGTATGACAATATTTGAATATATTATTTTTATTTTATTTATTTATTTAAAGAAAGAAGAAAATGTAGTATATTGGGTGTATCCTGTATATTAAAGTATATACATAAGAATACATATACATATTAAATTACAAAATAACAGTATAGAAAATATTTATGGAATAAAGTAAAAAATAAAATAAAGTTAACTGCTACAGAAATTAACAAGTCAAATTTCCTACTAATATTTGCTATTACTTCTCCGAAGGAAATCGGACTTTCTAGATTCGCTTTATTAATAGAGTTTAACATACCCGGCATTCAGAGATGACAGGACTTGGACTTCCAGGACTCATGTCTATCTTCCGGTGTCGTGCAGATTAATTCAGTGAACTTATTTCTATATTGCATTTTTTTAAAATTCTTATCTAACGAATAAAGAAAAAGATAGGAAATGGCTCACATAAGTTAATGCTTGTGTGTGAGCCTGATTCTCGTATTTTATTTACTTTTTTTATTATCTTACCACAACATATAAGTTTTTTATAATTCTTACTTTTAGTTAACAATATTTTTAAAAATATTTTTGGATTGTTTAACCACTGTAAAATTAACCTTTTATATACTTTAAAATTACTTTCCTCTTTGATTCGGAGTGGGAGTTCATTATAGATCTTCGGAGCTCTGTAATATGTTTGATATTGAATTAAAGATTTACTCGTTGCTTTAATTTCCAAAATTTGTTTGTCACATTTCTGGTTACGTACATGTGTTTTATTTCGTAACATTTGTTTCTTTTTTTTAACATATATTAATACCTTCTGCAAATACAGGGTTATTCAAAAAGAAGGAACTGTTGTTTGTTGTAGTTTGTCTGTAGTGAAATGGCGGCGTCACCACAGGAGGAGTCTTTTTGTGTACTACAATTGGCAAAACTTGAGTCCATTGCTGCAGTTCAGCGAGAATTTCGCCGTCAATTTAATAAACATCCGCCGCCCCGCATCATTTCTCTAACCACGTTCGACGTTACTTAAATGACATCATTCCAGGACGTTGGATTGGAAGAGTAGGAGCAGAAGATCAACTTTATCGCCAGTGGCGTCCCAGGTCTCCAGATCTCACTCCGTGTGATTTTTATTTATGGGGTTACGTAAAAGACCGTGTTTTTATCCCTCCTGTGCGTGACACTCTTGAAGGTCTACGACATCGAATTGTTGAAGCTGTGAATTCGATAACTAGATACCAGCTGATTCGTGTGTGGCAAGAAATGAGCCACCGTTTTGACATTTGTCGTGTAACACACGGTGCTCATATTGAATGCACACCATAATTACTAACAATAAATTGTAAACTTTCATAATGAAATAACGTTCGAATCATGTTTCTATCCTTTGTAGTTTGGAAGAAATAAATGTTTGAAATCTGTTCTTTCTTTTTGAATAACCCTGTATTTGCAGAAGGTATTAATATATGTTAAAAAAAAGAAACAAATGTTACAAAATAAAACACATGTACATAACCAGAAATGTGACAAACGAAAATTCGGAAATTAAAGCAACGAGTAAATCTTTAATTCAATATCAAACATATTACAGACCTCCGAAGATCTATAATGAACTCCCACTCCGAATCAAAGAGGAAAGTAATTTTAAAGTATATAAAAGGTTAATTTTACAGTGGTTAAACAATCCAAAAGTATTTTTAAAAATATTGTTAACTAAAAGTAAGAATTATAAAAACTTATATGTTGTGGTAAGATAATAAAAAAGTAAATAAAATACGAGAATTAGGCTCACACACAAGCATTAACTTATGTGAGCCATTTCCTATCTTTTTCTTTATTCGTTAGATAAGAATTTTAAAAAAATGCAATATAGAAATAAGTTCACTGAATTAATCTGCACGACACCGGAAGATAGACATGAGTCCTGGAAGTCCAAGTCCTGTCATCTCTGAATGTCGGGTATGTTAAACTCTATTAATAAAGCGAATCTAGAAAGTCCGATTTCCTTCGGAGAAGTAATAGCAAATATTAGTAGGAAATTTGACTCGTTAATTTCTGTAGCAGTTAACTTTATTTTATTTTTTACTTTATTCCATAAATATTTTCTATACTGTTATTTTGTAATTTAATATGTATATGTATTCTTATGTATATACTTTAATATACAGGATACACCCAATATACTACATTTTCTTCTTTCTTTAAATAAATAAATAAAATAAAAATAATATATTCAAATATTGTCATACTTAGGCGTTTTCCTGATGAAGCGCACTTTTATCATTGTTTTCATGTGTTAGTATGTGCGCACGGAAAATGATATTGAGCGCACATAAGAGTAAACATGACGCAGATAAGAACAAATGTTGTTCTAAGTTTCTATCTTATTTCATTGCTTTAAGTGCGCCCTTTGAAATTAACTGATTAACATTTTTCAATACGATACATCTTGCGTTTGTTTGTGCGCACACTAAAATATTATGTGCACTTAGGCGCACATATGGAGTATCACTTGCTGCATTGAGCTCAAGTTGTTATTCTTTGATTTAGAGCAAGTCAAGAATTTTCTGTACATTTTTGTCTACGGATTTTCTTCGTTCCTGTGCGCGTACGAATAGAAATTTTATGGGCACATAAGTGCACATATGAAATACTACTTGACAACTAAATATGAAGTCCTAATTCAATTATCATACCTAGGCGTTTCCCTGATGGACTGCACTTTTATCATCGTTTTCATGTATTAGTATGTGCGCACAGAAAATGATATTGAGCGCACATAAGAGCAAACATGACGCAGATAAGAATAAATGTTGTTCTAAGTTTCTATCTTATTTCATTGCTTTACATGCGCCCTTTAAAATTCACTGATTTACATTTTTTAATAAGATACATCTTCCGTTTGTTTGTGCGCACACTAAAAATATTATGTGTACTTAGGCGCACATATGGAGTATCACTTGCTGCATTAAGCTCAAGTTGTTATTCTTTGATTTAGAGCAAGTCAAGAATTTTCTGTACATTTTTGTCTACGGATTTTCTTCGTTCCTGTGCGCGCACGAATAGAAATTTTATGGGCACATAAGTGCACATATGAAATACTACTTGACAACTAAATATGAAGTCCTAATTCAATTATCATACCTAGGTGTTTCCCTGATGGACTGCACTTTTATCATCGTTTTCATGTATTAGTATGTGCGCACAGAAAATGATATTGAGCGCACATAAGAGCAAACATGACGCAGATAAGAATAAATGTTGTTCTAAGTTTCTATCTTAATTCATTGCTTTAAATGCGCCCTTTAAAATTCACTGATTTACATTTTTTAATAAGATACATCTTCCGTTTGTTTGTGCGCACACTAAAAATATTATGTGCACTTAGGCGCACATATGGAGTATTACTTACTGCAGAAATCTCAAGTTGTTATTCTTTGATTTAGAGCAAGTCAAGAATTTTCTGTACATTTTTGTCTACAGATTTCCTTCGTTCCTGTGCGCGCACAAATGGAAACTTTATGCGCACATAAGCGCACATATGGAATACTACTTGGCACAGAAATTTGAAGTCTGGATTCGAATGTCGCACTCAGGCGTTACCCTGGAGTGCACTTTTCTATAATCCTTTTTGTGTGTAAATATGTGCGCACATAAGCTGAAACTCGGCGCACATAAGCGCACATAAGACGCATATAACAGCTGACTACAAGATATTTTTCTATTTGAATGTGGAGGAGGGGAGTAACGGACCTACCTAAATGTTTCAATAGATTGAATTTGTTAGTTATCGGCTTCTGTCTGATAACGTTATTTCAAATCCTCTATCCAAAATTGAGGAAGTTTAGACTGTTACATCTTTAGCCAGACTATGTGTAGTAGTCTGGAATTACAGAATGTAGACCCAAGCTTCACAGAGATCGAAAACGTGTCACTTAACACATCGCAGTTACATGTGTTATTCTTTCTTAAAACTTTACAAAACATAATTTTGACTCTTATCCTAAGGCAGATAAAAATACAATTTGTGCTTAAAAATTCAATGTTGATCCCCGTTAGGCAAAAATAGTAGCACGTAGTGATAAATATATAAATATTTTCATTTTAATTCAGGATACCAAGAATATGTTCCATCTACACACTTATTACTCTATTAAAATTGAAGGCTGTAGATTAGTGCTCTCAACGGGTCGGGTCGGATCGGGTTGAAGGCCGACCCGACCCGACCCATGACTCGAATTGACTGATCCGACCCGCGATCCGACCTGATTGACCCGACCCGAGTAGCCTGACCCGACAACCCGACCCGAGCTGACTCGACTGACCCAACCCGAGTTGACCCGTTTGAGAGCACTACGTCACAACACTGGGTGAACGCCGAAATACACTCGCATTGGGAATTAAACTCGGACCACGTGTACTGAAGTCTTACACGTTAACCACTATCTAGTACATGCATTTTAGGGAATATTTGGCACTTTTGAGGTTTAGTTATTTCTTTTTATAACTGATACCAATGTCCGACGTGGGAGAATTTTTTTTCTTGCTTTAGTTCTATGTGACGAAATTTTTCTTCAAGGTCAGTGTTCTCACCTGCTCGGAAGGCAGGGGTCTTCTCGGAAGGCAGTAGCAAGAGTCTCTTGGCGGAGACAAAAGGAAATCGTTTAACTACAATGATAAGGGTTGAGGAAACGGGAGAACACCTGTGATTTTCTCCAACCCTTCAACTTTCATTCCAAAATAGGTTCTTATGATTCCGGGACCCTCGCCACTTTGATTTTCCTTTCTCGGTAATTAAAACGTATTTTACAGTATATATAGTTGCAAGTAAGAAGATACATAATATGAATTTTGTAATTTAAAATTTTAAAATACAGTATGATATTTAATTATAAAGTACTAATTTTATTTCATCACTTTCAGCCCAACAAATGCAACTCAAACAATTCGCACCCTGGGTCTTGGTCATCAATACTGCGTCTTATTCTTTTCCTTCCACAGTCAAGTCTTGGTCCTGCATTTCGTAGTCTTGGTGATCTTTCATGCTATACAAGAGCCAAGAATGCTAGCCTCATCGGTACAAATGGAGACCAAGTGTGATTTTGATTATGGTCGTTCATGCTATACGGAAAGCAAGAAAATATGCTCATCGCTACTTGGTGATCATCAAAACAAGGCCAAGAGCAAGATTACTATGCACTTCGTCTTGCATATCCAATCTTTATTTTGTTCTTGTATCGATGTTCTTGGGCTTGGTGAAATGAAATGAAATATTCAGTTTAAGGTCCCTCGATTCTGCACCGAGGTTAAGGGAGATGGTGACCATGAGAAATGAATGAAATGGTGTAATGAAGAAAGTGGGAGGAAACAGGAGAACCCCGAGAAAATCCACTACACGGCATTTCTCCAACACAAAGCCTACTTAGCACAAGCTGCGATCGAACCATGGACACCACGTACCAGAGATGAATTCTCTACCACTGAGCCACCGCGACCCCACTTGGGCTTGGTCGTCCATATCCAATCTTTCTTTTGGCCTTGCTTAAAAAACTTCTAGTTATGTTCTAAATCCAGACTCCATATTGGCGTAGATATTAATATTACAGTCGATTGCTAAAATCAATCTTCCAGATTTAAAAATTAAAGTACACACAAGTACAAAAATAAGCATTTACCATTAAAACACTAGCTACAAGTGTTCAAAACAGATTTATGGTTTCTATAAAATCAATTGAAAATTGCTATTTTTAATTAGGCAGCTAGTGAAAAACAGCAGCTTTTGAGTCCAGCCGAGTTTAAGCTCAACCTAAAGTCAGTTGACCAAAGTGAACCGACTCGACTGACCAGACCCGAGCTGGCCCGATTGACCCGACCTGAATAACCCAACCGGACAACCCGACTCGAGTAGCCTGACCCGATTGACCCGATCCGAGCTGACCCGACTGGCCCAATCCAAGTAGCCTGACCCGACAACCCGACCCGAGCTGACCCGATTGACCAGATTGACCCGATCCGACAACCCGACCCGAATAACCCGGCCCGTTTGAAAACACTACTGTAGATTTAACCATTACCGATTTCAGTATTGATTCTTATAGAATTAGAGTTCCTTCGTAGTTAAGCGGTTAGCGTACGCGCCTCTGACGTGGGAGACCCAGGTTCGATTCACTTTGGGAGCTCGTGTGGTTCGGATTCCACGTTAATCAGTAGGTCCCGTCTCATATAGCCTCACTGCTGAAAGGGACATTAAACTCAAAATCATCTTATAGAATTAAAGCGGTAATTTGAATCAAATTTTAATGTGGATTGAGCAACTAAAGAGAATGTCCCATTTCCGTCGTTATTTCTATTGAAAACGGAAGTACCGTAGTATATCAAAAAATAAAACCATAGTTTGTTCTTGTTAATAAAGAATTAACTTTAAAAAAAGACATGAAGTACGTTGTTTGATTTTTGATTTGATTAGAGTTTTGTATATCCCTTCTAGCAGCGAGGGTATAGGAGACGTGGACCTACAGCTTAACGTGGAACCCGGTTCACATGAACTCCGCCCGGAATCGACTCGGGTCTTCCATGCTAAGGTACGTATCGTAACCACTTAGCTACGTGGGGGCTCATAAATTGCTTTGTGTAAAGACTGAAATCAAAGATGTAATGTTAATAGCACAGACATAATTGAATTGTTATGGAATTAGATTTATTAGTATACTTAAAATGAAGATCTCTATTGATAGAGAAAGTCAACTATTGGTTTTATAGTGTTTACAGATAGAAGTGATTGGTGCAAAGGTAGTATTCGTAGATGACTTACATTTCGGTGGTTATGCAAACAACTCTAGGCTTAAAGTTACCTTAAAAAGACTACAACTGAACTCAAAACTTTATTCTCTTTGCGTATCACATCTTTCTCTTTAGCCATAGCTAATAATCCAGCTCTTTTGAAGGGGAAGTAATATGGTGGGAAACGGAGTATACTGTGAGGATTGATCTTACATAATGGTCGGTGCACCCGCCAATTGCACCGGCTCCTCGGACTCCGAGTCGCCAATAGACGACATGTGTATTATACATGATGTATACACTGATACCCCATGTTGCCTATAGGTGACATGCACTCAGCGGATAACTGACAAAGATACCTAAATGAATAACTGAAAATTGGCTAATAAGGTATACAACCGAAGGTAATTATATTATTGGAACATAAAATTTCTACCCAAAAAAAAATCTGGGACCGAGGAGGTTAACTCTGTTCCGAGCTCTTGTTATTAGTCAATCCTGTCTCTTATAACCTCTGTGTTGCATAACGACGCGAGGCACAAACACTCAAACCCAAAACTTGCTTGCTTTCTGTCTGTCTATCAGTTACCATAAACGTGATTCGGAAGTCATTAGCCCTGTTAAGCAGATAATTTTCTATATTTCTTCCTTAGTGTGGCAAAAAATACTTTATATTAAATTTCGAATACGTTTCCCTTTACACTACAGTTAAAAGGAAAATGAAATCCTGAAATTAAATGTTAGTACATTCGTATTTAAAAGAAAGACAACTAAATTTTCCATGCTCTTTTTAATCTGAATTGCTATTTGGTGGTGGTCTTTTTGTTATTAGGAAGAGA
This sequence comes from Thermobia domestica, assembly GCF_964235325.1. Classification (NCBI taxonomy): domain Eukaryota; kingdom Metazoa; phylum Arthropoda; class Insecta; order Zygentoma; family Lepismatidae; genus Thermobia; species Thermobia domestica. The sequence continues at coordinate 201,904,178 of NC_137463.1, read as the reverse complement.
AAGATCTGAAGATTTTTCTTATTGTAAAAAAAAAAAGGGGGAAAGGAACCCTTGTAATAAAAGGTTGTGTCCTCTGGAAACATTTTTCTTTCGTTTTACATTAAAAAAAAAAAAAAAAAAGATGCCCTTTAGGGACAACTCGAAAAAGGGCATAGACAGAGACATATTTTCAGTTCTCTTTACTTCTAGCTACAGTCAATGAAAGAAGAGAGTTGCGACAACAGCAGGCAGTGGGCACATGGGGGAGAGAGGGTTAGTCTATGACAACGAAAGCATTCCACCCGCTGCTTTGATTAGGTTATCGTCCCGACGTCTCCCGGAGGAAGTAGCCTCTTTATTAAGCGGGACTTTGTTCAAACTCTAATCTTGACATTTTTGTGACACACAAATAAACACACACACACACACACAAAATGAGAGAGAGAGACGCAAAAGAAAATAACTGCCAAATGTCTTTCGGCATCTACTTGTTCGTCGAACACAGAATGCCAAATGCCTTTCCTTAAGAACAACGAGAATAGCTTACGAAATAAAATATTTGAGATTCCGAAGAAGGTAGAGAAACTCAAATCGTACTGTGTAATCATAGAATATTATTTTAAAAATCCAACTTGTAAACCAGGTTAATTAGATTTCTCATTTTCTTTCAGAAACACGAAATAACTTTAGGTGTTCTTTTTTAAAAAAAATGCAATACTATTGTGAACAGAGATCTTAGTATTCTATCACTCACCAAAAACTAACACTGAGATACTGTATGTCCTTAATTTGTGTGCAGACAGCTAAATTTGCAAATAGTCCAGAATTTCAAGTTAAAAATATTAACTTTTCTAGTCTTAAAAAAAACTAACAATTCATATAAATTTTACCATTATCTAGTGGCTAGTGGGTGCGCGTTCGACTTCCAGCGGGAAAGAACTTTCAAGAAATTAGGGAATCATGGTGATTCTATATGCTACGAGGATGGATAAATAACAATCTCTTCCAGAAGGAAAATTGGAGCAGTAATTTGGAAAGTATTCATTCTCGTTTCATTTATGTTCACGTGATTAAATGAAAGAAAGGGATTCAAGTATGAAAAGCTAACATAAAATAGAGATGTAATATTTATTTATTTATTTATTTTGACCTTACTGGACCTTCATGGGCCGCAGTGCTCAGTGTTAGAGCGTTCACCTCTGATGCGTGGGGCCGTGGTTCGATCTCAGCTCGCGCCAAGTGGACTGTGTGGTGGACAAACACCGTGTACGTGTTTTTTTTATCAGGATTCTCCAGTTCCCTCCCACTTTATTCATTCCACCAATTCATTCATTTGTCATCATCACCGTCTCCTTTAGCCTAGCCATCATAACAATGGGACGTTAAACTGAAAGATTCCATTTCATTTTTACTGGACTATGAAATAACTGAAGAAATTGAACCAACAACATCGAATATCAGCCAAAGCATCTTTATGCATCAATTTACGGCAAGTATTATGACTTTTTTTGTGCACTTATTCGTATTTATTTCTTATTTATTTGTACATAATTTCCTTATGTAGACGGCTAACAAAGTAAATAATCTTTAACCACATTATGCAGAGTCGTTTTGAAGTATGATTAGCGTCATACTAAAGGCCTGACTACTGAAGGAAACATAAGTTAGTCGAACTCTTTAGTATGACACCAATCACGCGTCAGAATGACTACATAAGTCCCTGTATGTTTATCTAATCGTGCGCCCAGGAACAACTTTACATATTTCGAGACCCTAGGCAACACATATTTTGGTGTCCATGCCAAAGGCCAACCGGACATTCGGTTTTCTACCTCATCGTCTGGTGTCCGCTACGACCTCAAAACCGAACGTTAAATGTCCGGTAATTTTTCCTTTTAGCAGTCTTATTCTCTGTTCTATTCACATTATTTTGAAGTGACAAAAGGAGTCGTTTGTCGATGAAGATGGTTAAAGCAGAGCTTATAATTCGCTTTGATATCAACCTGTCGTGTGTGGAATTTGCTAAAGTGTTGAAGGCAGAAATATTTACTGAACTTAACAAAACCGCTAAAGATTAAAAAGTGCATTTTCAAGAGGCCAGCTAGCACTGCTTCAACCTCAGCTATATCTTCCAATTAAACAATGCATCCAGATCCAGTAAACGTATGTAGAGAAGCTGGTAACACTTAGTTTAAAAGTATATTTTGTGCATGTCATAATTATATTGCCAGTTATATTTGCATTTATGTTTTAAATACGATGTACTATTGATGGTAGGCTACAAAAATTACATGTGCCGACGCTTGTGCTGGCTAGGCTAAAGGAGACGGAAATGATGAGAAATGAATTAAAGGGTGGAGTGAACAAAGTTGAAGGAAATTGGAGAACCCCGAGAAAACCCACGCACACGGTGTTTGTCCACCACAAAGATCACTTGGCGCGAGCTGGGATCGAACCAAGGACCCCATGCACCAGAGATGAACGCCCTGCCACTGAGCCACGGCCCAAAATAGCTAAATTTATTAAATTCGAACTCCGAATCGCTCAATTTTAATGTGAAGTAACCACTTTCAGTTTGTTCACGTTTTTGACGAGCGATTATGTCACAATCTCAAAGAGTATACGCACTCCAGGAGGGTGCCCGGTATTTAAATTTTCAAAAGTTCGCAACCCTATTTCGACCCCTTAACCTGGACAATATACATTCTCCTGAATATTTGTTAATATATTTTAAAGTTTATGCTACAACCATTGGAAATTATATTTAAAAATACATATTGTTTCCTTTATTTTTTATTTTCAAAATTGAAATTTCATAGGGGAGAATAGGGGAATGGTGGTCACATAAGCAAAAATCGCTATAGTCTAGCTCCTAAACCACGAAAAGTTTTCGCGATAAGTCGATCCTATACGTAATTCTGTCTAATTTATTGTGACCCATTTCAAAATACATCTCTTATATCATTACCAAGCTAAAAACGAAAATATGAGCATACTCAATTGACCGTTATTTCCCACACCGGGGCTACCCAAAACGCATGTTTTGAGTTAAACACGGTCAACACTAACATACAACAAATGAATGTATTAATTTATAGATTGCTCTAGAACTATATAAGCATAGTGTCTACCTAAAAAGTCACTTAATAAAAATATCAAATGAAATAGTACTTACAGTGTAGAATATTTTGTCTAATATTACATCAAACGCAGCGAAAAATACAACACGCCTTCATTCAATGCCTATCATTCCTAAAATGGCGTAGCTCTCAGAATTACTTTATCTGATAGCTGCCAGTAGGGCGCCATCAACTGCTTCTATTTACTACAAGTTTTTCTCTACCGTGCGTTCACTTTTTACACGTATGCTAAAAATGCAAAGGTTCAAAAAGTTAAAGAAAAATTAAGAAAATATTTTGAGAAATTAATTACCTTATATTATACAGAAAGGATTCAAAAACATCGTGTTATATGATATAAGGCAAAGTTTTATGTTTTTCTATTTTAGATGTAAACTTAAATATCGCATATGTTCAAAATGAAAAATGACACAGTATACAAATGTTTTTGTAAAAGATATATAACCATCACACCTAATAATTCTTCTGTAATAATGGAAAATTGATTTAGTCAATAGTGTTGACGGTTTAATACGTACACTACCTCAAAATTTTAGGTTGTTACTTTTCCTTATAACATTGGACACAACATGTTGCTTTATGCTCCCTACAAATAGGCACGCGGTAGTGGTTACAGTAAGTGGTTGCCATCCTCCTTTTAGATTTTGGGCAGTAAAAGCGTGTTTTCCTGGCTCCAAGTAGCTATCGTTCTTCAGGAATGATACAGGCCCGTATCCAGGGTGATCTAGAAAGCCTCTCCCCCTAATTTTTTACTGCCCACCTAAAATTTTCACGATAGGTTTCCAAATGAATTATAATATGGTGATGAACTATAATATGGCCCCCCTTAACTTCTACCACACACCCCTACATTTTTGAGCTGGCTACTGGTCTGGGCTGATAGGAACTTTCAGGAAATCTGATATTGACACCCGAAAATTCCGCTGCAAATGTGCTTACTCATTCGACAATGCATGTGAGGAGAAACTAGCTGGTCCGAAAGCTCGAGATTAAATTTTCTCCTATTCTTCTTCACTCTCGTCTTCCAGCAACAACTTTGCTGATTACATCCATGTCTAGTGGTCTATTATGGGCCATTTTGAAAAAATGACATAGTAAAGTCGTGGAAATCAGATAAAATACTGTGCCGAATGTAGTTTGAAAAATGTAGGATACACTACAAAAAACAAACGTGAGTACTGTACTAAGCATTCGTATTTTTTTACGACTAAGAATTTACTGTGAGTAATTCGTAAAAATTACGAAACGTCATCCACTACACCCACAACGAAATGAACTACAGGACTGCTCGCCTGCGACTGGCTTACTGGTCCGGTGAGAGAACCTGTCGTGGGAGGGAAAGGGGTATGGGGGTAGGATTTTCTTTCTATATCAGTTCTACCATTCGTAAAAATTACGAAGGCTTAGTATTGCAGGTGGGCAAAGAGTGTTTAGTGTATTAAGAATTCAAACCAAACAACTTGCTGTATTGACTTAATATTTAACTTTGTATACCAATATCCAGTGGCGTATTTAGGGGGGGGCTTCCGGGCTTAAGCCCCCCCCGAAATCTTACTTACTATAGTAAAGTATATTAAATATATTGCAGAATTTTCACATTTTCAGGGAAAGCCCCCCCCCCAAAAGTTAGTGAAGCCCCCCCCGAAACAAAATCGTAAATACGCCACTGCCAATATCTAATAAATAAGTTGAATCAGTGGCGTAACTTTGTTCTCGAATTAAATATTTTGCATATTTGTCTGTTCATGATGCACGGGAATGGGTATGACGATATGTAGAAGTGTAATATTATAATATACAGTAATGCAATATTATAACGTGAAAAAGAAGCCACTTTAGGCGTTTGTTCACGTAGACTATTTTGCTTAGTTTCGTGCATATATTCACCCATCAAATGTTTTAATAGGAAATGTCATATTTGTCTATAATATACACAGTACACATCAAAAGTACCTAGTTATTCCTATTCTGTTATTGTACGAGTGGTACCGGATTCGATTCCCGGTGAGGACACGGCCGAAAATATGTAAAAGCTTTTTTCAGGCCAGTCATCCTCAGTGAGATTTTCTTGGATTTTCATCATTCACACCAGGCAAATGTCGGGATGATACCTAACATATAAGTCCCAGGCAACTTCCTTCCTTTCTCAATTCTTTCTTCCTTCCCTTTCCTCGGATAGTGTGATTACCGAGGGATGTCATCCTTCAAACGAGATGGGCTAACATGACCAGAGATGCTGACATCCAAGAAATCTAATTTCTAAATAATAATTTTGTTGTTATTGATTGCAAGTGAATATTAGAAATGTTTACATGAGGTAGAATTAAATATTACAGAAGTAATGAATAAATTATAAAATAATACAGTTTAATGCAATGAAATATATTATTGCATTTAATGCAATTAGTTTAGATTTACTAAATATAAATAAAAGCTTTCAAACGCATTATGTGCACTTTTTGATTTTTGGAAGTACTTTCCAAGACGTTAAGGAGATTTTCTGAGTTAAGGAGATTTTCTGAGTTAAGGAGATTTTCTGAACGTATTTATCATATTAGGTGTTTCATTTTTCTGCCTATTCCCATAAATTGTCCAATCTTCCGTGCAACACTCTGCATTTAAATATATGTAGCTTGCTACTCAGTCAGTTATCACTATTGAAGACCTTCACCATTTTTGAAATTTCTAATTCTAAAGCTTTCGCTGTCTAACAAACATTTTTCTATTTATTTTTGTCTTATTGATGTGAGGATCCTTTCCATATCGCCGCCGGTACTTCTATATTCAGTAGAAAACCTGAGGTTTATGTGGGTGTTACCAACTCTTTCTAATTTACACGTTCTGAAAAACAAATGCGTGCTTTTGGGCTAATGACAATCCGCGATTGCTTCATGAAAAGCATCATGCTCTTAAGATTACAGTAAGGGTTGCAGATCTAGTCATGGAATAACGAAATCTTTCTTCTTCGAAGTGATGGTGAACGGTACTTAACCATGTTAGGCTATATCTTCGTTCCATCGCTGTTTGTTACTGCTTTGTCCATAAACAGTTTACGTACGATGGTGCAAGACAGCATACTGTAAATTTTCATGTGGCAATCTTGTTCTCCTAATAGCTCAGATCGTAACCCTTATGATTCATTTTTTGTGGGGGTACCTCAAGAAAAGATTTATTCGAATTATCCTCAAAATTTGGCGGAGCTCAGAAAACTTTTTCTTTTGGCGTGCAGCGGATTTAGGAAAAACAGGTGCTGTTGCTTGTCAAAGTATCCATATTCGCTTAAATGAAGTTGAAAGTTATAATGACAACCATATTGAGCATGTTCTACGAAAGAACATTTCTCCACACTGTGTGTTCTTTCGTTTTGATTTCGTTTCACTGCAATATTCTTACTAATATATATCTATATCTATATCTATATCTATATCTATCTATCTATCTATCTATCTATCTATCTATCTATCTATCTATCTATCTATATATATATATATATATATATATATATATATATATATATATATATATATATATATATATATATATATATATATATATATATATGTATCAAGTGATGGATCATTTCATACTCATCCTTAACTATAGAAAATACCTTAAAAATTAATAATGACAATCTGGCATTTCTTATTGTTCAATATTTTGTAAGAACTCCGATACCCTTTGATGCCAATTTTTTTGCTCTAAATAATCCATTATTAGCCTATACGTATATTGCGTCTATGCCCAGGTTTTTTTTTTTTTTTAACAAAAATAACCTCAAGAGTTATGGGTGCGGCTTGAACAAATGAAACATTTCAGTGTCACACAAAGCAACCAAAATATAATTTAACTTCACTTCCGGCCCCATATTTCGAAAAGTAACATACTGGAAATATCATAACGATAATAATGTACAGCATATGTCTGTAATATATACGTGGGAGCACGTATATATTACAGACGTTCATAGTTCAGTGCTGGAACGCTCACCTCTAGTGCGTGGATTCTGTGGTTTGGTCGCAGCTTGCACCAAGTAGGCTTGGTGGACAAACAATGTGTGCGTGAGCTTTTTCGGGGTTCTCCCGTTTCCTTCGACCATTGCATTCATTTCTCATCATCACCGTCTCCTTTAGCCTAGCCGGTATAACCTTGGGTCGTAAAACTGAAAGATTTCATTTCGTTTTTTGTAATATATATGAATGTTTATTAGTTACATGTTATCAAATTCTGAAAGTATAATTTTGGTGTGCTTTTGGTATATACACATAGCTCCCCCCTGGAAAAGTCATGTACCACTAGAAAACAGTCGTTGGTACAACCTGTCGAACCATCCATTTATAACTACATCGAGAAAAATTATTAACACTGAGGAAATGTTGCATTGAACAACACAAGAGTACAGTAAGTGTCTACAGAAGGTCCGTTACTTCCCTCCCCCACATTCAAATAGAAAAATATCTTGTAGTCAGCTGTTATATGCGTCTTATGTGCGCTTATGTGCGCCGAGTTTCAGCTTATGTGCGCACATATTTACACACAAAAAGGATTATAGAAAAGTGCACTCCAGGGTAACGCCTGAGTGCGACATTCGAATCCAGACTTCAAATTTCTGTGCCAAGTAGTATTCCATATGTGCGCTTATGTGCGCATAAAGTTTCCATTTGTGCGCGCACAGGAACGAAGAAAATCTGTAGACAAAAATGTACAGAAAATTCTTGACTTGCTCTAAATCAAAGAATAACAACTTGAGATTTCTGCAGTAAGTAATACTCCATATGTGCGCCTAAGTGCACATAATATTTTTAGTGTGCGCACAAACAAACGGAAGATGTATCTTATTAAAAAATGTAAATCAGTGAATTTTAAAGGGCGCATTTAAAGCAATGAAATAAGATAGAAACTTAGAACAACATTTGTTCTTATCTGCGTCATGTTTGCTCTTATGTGCGCTCAATATCATTTTCTGTGCGCACATACTAATACATGAAAACGATGATAAAAGTGCAGTCCATCAGGGAAACGCCTAGGTATGATAATTGAATTAGGACTTCATATTTAGTTGTCAAGTAGTATTTCATATGTGCACTTATGTGCCCATAAAATTTCCATTCGTGCGCGCACAAGAACGAAGAAAATCCGTAGACAAAAATGTACAGAAAATTCTTGACTTGCTCTAAATCAAAGAATAACAACTTGAGCTCAATGCAGCAAGTGATACTCCATATGTGCGCCTAAGTGCACATAATATTTTAGTGTGCGCACAAACAAACGCAAGATGTATCGTATTGAAAAATGTTAATCAGTTAATTTCAAAGGGCGCACTTAAAGCAATGAAATAAGATAGAAACTTAGAACAACATTTGTTCTTATCTGCGTCATGTTTACTCTTATGTGCGCTCAATATCATTTTCTGTGCGCACATACTAACACATGAAAACAATGATAAAAGTGCGCTTCATCAGGAAAACGCCTAAGTATGACAATATTTGAATATATTATTTTTATTTTATTTATTTATTTAACACTAGAACGACGGCTGGGTCATTTTTGACCCATTTCGAACTTTACGTTTTAATAACTTTTCTATTTTCTTACGAATCGGATCGAATTTTTGTGACTTTTACTCGTTCTCTTGAAGAAATATTTGTACTAAGTATCACTCTTATCCACACTTTGCCTTTCGAAATAACAAACAATTATACTAGAACGGCGGCGTGGGTCAATTTTGACCCAACTCGTTTGTTGCATTGTAGCAACACTGCTGGCTAGCGTCTTTATCTTGCGACCGTGCTTTCTCATAATACTCTCCCATTCCACCTGGTGTTCAAGACCAGCTTCTCAGCAATTTTGTCAGTTTAGTTGGGGTTAGTAATACTTTAGAAAGTCTGTTGATTAGGAGAATCTCATTATTTTCGGACTGATGTGCTATTTCAAACACTCATTATGAGCAAGAAACTGATGACACTGGATGAAATACTTGCAAATTTCAATGATATAAGTGAGGCCGAGTCTGACGCTGAATGGTTTGATATTTCTTCAGATGAAGAGTACCTACCGAATAACAACGAATATGCTGATTCGGATGAAATATTGAAAGAGGAAGAGATAAGCACAGAAAACCATACTTCTGAAAATAAGCGTCGTAAAATAGGTAAGACTATTATTATTATTATTATTATTATTATTATTATTATTATTATTATTATTATTATTATTAACACAAATTATATGTCTTACTTCGTAACAAAATATTCATAATAATTTCAGTCATTTTAACAAAAAGATTGCAAATAATTTGCATGTTATTGTGAAAATATATAGTTAGTTCTTTCTTTGGTATCACTATGATGAAATGCTTCATGAGAAGACGTTTATAGCACAAGTAAATAATAATAATAAATAAACCACAGCCATATTCGATCCACTATTGGATGAATTTCCTGCGCTGCCAAGAATTCTTTGACTACTAGCCTGTGGCGTAACCAGAAATTTCGAAGCTACCGAAACCAAAAAGTTTAGAGGTCTAAATGGGAGACAACTTACTTTCTCGTATGTTTCGATAAATTATATTTCAACCAAAGAAGTAGAATCTCTAACGGGGTTGTTCGAAAGAACAGGTAGTTTACCATTCTTTTCATGTCAGAGCTTTCATGATTAGAACCTAGCATATCTTATTTATAAAACAATCACTCTATACTGACTTTTTCTGGTTTGAACTACTGCAAGTTTACGACTGTGTATGCTATTTTAGGTTATGTGTTTCCACAAATGCTAAATAGGGAGAGGAAAGTTATAGAAATGCATATATGCGTATTACAACCATATTAGTAAATATTTTTTGTGTAATACGCCACGTTTTTATTTTTGAAAAATGTTTTTGTATGACCCTTCTCCTTGTAGAGGAGTGACTGAACTTTGTTCTGTGTAAGACTGCAAGTTTAGATGTGCGTAGATTATGTTAGTTTAGTTCAGTTAGATCATGCGCTTGAACAAACTATCTAAGAATAATAAGTATGTAGGAATTAGAATGATATATAACATTACTATATAATAAACAGACATTGTATATAATACATTCAATAATATCATTCTAATAATATTATATTCATTGAAAATAGCATGTTTCTTAAATTTGTATTATTGGCAACAAACACATTGATCAATAAATATTAAGCTAGAGTTCAAATAAGTTTTTTGTTTTATTGAATGAAAGTCACGTTTTATTATGCAATAAAAGTTAGTGGTTTAGAATACAAATATTTAATAAAAATGGAATGGGTCATTTTTGACCCACTCTCGCCGTTCTAGGGAGTATCAAAAACACCGCCGTTCTAGTGTTAAAGAAAGAAGAAAATGTAGTATATTGGGTGTATCCTGTATATTAAAGTATATACATAAGAATACATATACATATTAAATTACAAAATAACAGTATAGAAAATATTTATGGAATAAAGTAAAAAATAAAATAAAGTTAACTGCTACAGAAATTAACGAGTCAAATTTCCTACTAATATTTGCTATTACTTCTCCGAAGGAAATCGGACTTTCTAGATTCGCTTTATTAATAGAGTTTAACATACCCGGCATTCAGAGATGACAGGACTTGGACTTCCAGGACTCATGTCTATCTTCCGGTGTCGTGCAGATTAATTCAGTGAACTTATTTCTATATTGCATTTTTTTAAAATTCTTATCTAACGAATAAAGAAAAAGATAGGAAATGGCTCACATAAGTTAATGCTTGTGTGTGAGCCTAATTCTCGTATTTTATTTACTTTTTTTATTATCTTACCACAACATATAAGTTTTTATAATTCTTACTTTTAGTTAACAATATTTTTAAAAATACTTTTGGATTGTTTAACCACTGTAAAATTAACCTTTTATATACTTTAAAATTACTTTCCTCTTTGATTCGGAGTGGGAGTTCATTATAGATCTTCGGAGCTCTGTAATATGTTTGATATTGAATTAAAGATTTACTCGTTGCTTTAATTTCCGAATTTTTGTTTGTCACATTTCTGGATATGTACATGTGTTTTATTTTGTAACATTTGTTTCTTCTTTTTTAACATATATTAATACCTTCTGCAAATACAGGGTTATTCAAAAAGAAAGAACAGATTTCAAACATTTATTTCTTCCAAACTACAAAGGATAGAAACATGATTCGAACGTTATTTCATTAAGAAAGTTTACAATTTATTGTTAGTAATTATGGTGTGCATTCAATATGAGCACCGTGTGTTACACGACAAATGTCAAAACGGTGGCTCATTTCTTGCCACACACGAATCAGCTGGTATCTAGTTATCGAATTCACAGCTTCAACAATTCGATGTCGTAGACCTTCAAGAGTGTCACGCACAGGAGGGATAAAAACACGGTCTTTTACGTAACCCCATAAATAAAAATCACACGGAGTGAGATCTGGAGACCTGGGAGGCCACTGGCGATAAAGTTGATCTTCTGCTCCTACTCTTCCAATCCAACGTCCTGGAATGATGTCATTTAAGTAACGTCGAACGTGGTTAGAGAAATGATGCGGGGCGGCGGATGTTTATTAAATTGACGGCGAAATTCTCGCTGAACTGCAGCAATGGACTCAAGTTTTGCCAATTGTAGTACACAAAAAGACTTCTCCTGTGGTGACGCCGCCATTTCACTACAGACAAACTACAACAAACAACAGTTCCTTCTTTTTGAATAACCCTGTATTTGCAGAAGGTATTAATATATGTTAAAAAAAAGAAACAAATGTTACGAAATAAAACACATGTACGTAACCAGAAATGTGACAAACAAATTTTGGAAATTAAAGCAACGAGTAAATCTTTAATTCAATATCAAACATATTACAGAGCTCCGAAGATCTATAATGAACTCCCACTCCGAATCAAAGAGGAAAGTAATTTTAAAGTATATAAAAGGTTAATTTTACAGTGGTTAAACAATCCAAAAATATTTTTAAAAATATTGTTAACTAAAAGTAAGAATTATAAAAAACTTATATGTTGTGGTAAGATAATAAAAAAAGTAAATAAAATACGAGAATCAGGCTCACACACAAGCATTAACTTATGTGAGCCATTTCCTATCTTTTTCTTTATTCGTTAGATAAGAATTTTAAAAAAATGCAATATAGAAATAAGTTCACTGAATTAATCTGCACGACACCGGAAGATAGACATGAGTCCTGGAAGTCCAAGTCCTGTCATCTCTGAATGCCGGGTATGTTAAACTCTATTAATAAAGCGAATCTAGAAAGTCCGATTTCCTTCGGAGAAGTAATAGCAAATATTAGTAGGAAATTTGACTTGTTCATTTGTGTAGCAGTTAACTTTATTTTATTTTTTACTTTATTCCATAAATATTTTCTATACTGTTATTTTGTAATTTAATATGTATATTTATTCTTATGTATATACTTTAATATACAGGATACACCCAATATACTACATTTTCTTCTTTCTTTAAATAAATAAATAAAATAAAAATAATATATTCAAATATTGTCATACTTAGGCGTTTTCCTGATGAAGCGCACTTTTATCATTGTTTTCATGTGTTAGTATGTGCGCACAGAAAATGGTATTGAGCGCACATAAGAGTAAACATGACGCAGATAAGAACAAATGTTGTTCTAAGTTTCTATCTTATTTCATTGCTTTAAGTGCGCCCTTTGAAATTAACTGATTAACATTTTTCAATACGATACATCTTGCGTTTGTTTTTGCGCACACTAAAATATTATGTGCACTTAGGCGCACATATGGAGTATCACTTGCTGCATTAAGCTCAAGTTGTTATTCTTTGATTTAGAGCAAGTCAAGAATTTTCTGTACATTTTTGTCTACGGATTTTCTTCGTTCCTGTGCGCGCACGAATAGAAATTTTATGGGCACATAAGTGCACATATGAAATACTACTTGACAACTAAATATGAAGTCCTAATTCAATTATCATACCTAGGCGTTTCCCTGATGGACTGCACTTTTATCATCGTTTTCATGTATTAGTATGTGCGCACAGAAAATGATATTGAGCGCACATAAGAGCAAACATGACGCAGATAAGAACAAATGTTGTTCTAAGTTTCTATCTTAATTCATTGCTTTAAGTGCGCCCTTTAAAATTCACTGATTTACATTTTTCAATACGGTACATCTTGCGTTTGTTTGTGCGCACACTAAAAATATTATGTGCACTTAGGCGCACATATGGAGTATTACTTACTGCAGAAATCTCAAGTTGTTATTCTTTGATTTAGAGCAAGTCATGAATTTTCTGTACATTTTTACTACAGATTTTCTTCGTTCCTGTGCGCGCACAAATGGAAATTTAATGCGCACATAAGCGCACATATGGAATACTACTTGGCACAGAAATTTGAAGTCTGGATTCGAATGTCGCACTCAGGCGTTACCCTGGAGTGCGCTTTTCTATCATCCTTTTCGTGTGTAAATATGTGCGCACATAAGCTGAAACTCGGCGCACATAAGCGCACATAAGACGCACATAACAGCTGACTACAAAATATTCTACTATTTGAATGTGGGGGAGGGAGGTAACGGACCTGGGGGTGCCCTGTCCTGTTGGAAAACAATGTCGTTCTGGATTCCACTTGCCTCCAATTCCATCAAACAACAATGGGTGGAATTTAGTAAGAAACTGACCCTTGCCCTCCCTCTCCCTCTCTCAACGTGTTCAGAGTTGCCGCTTATCTAACAGTGTTGCCAACTAAAAATTTAATCCTTCCGCTACCGTTTGCACTTTATTTGATTTCATTATGAGCATTTTTATGAAAATTATAAGCAAATTAAATCCGTCCAGACTTTATGAAAACCCTGTATATAATATATAGAGAATCCATCTTGTGATATATACATGTACAACCTTTGAAGGTGTGTAAATGTTTAATTTATTACGTACTACGAATAAAAAGGGGTAATATCTAAATGAAGTGTTTAGATGGATTTTTGATAAAACAGTAACCTAAATTATATAAATATACGGACTGTGGGGTTTAACGACATATGAAATATACAAAACAATCATTAAGCTAATTACAAACTGGTGATTTTCATAGTAATACACATTTAGTGATAGTTATAGAGTTCGATGACAAATGTTTAGTTTGCCTTTGGCAGTACTTACTAAAAGCTGTATTCTTTATCAATCTTTGGAAAATTAAACCAGACTGTAACACAATGCCAATGCTAGAAAAGCTACTGTAAAAGCTATAATAATCATCGCGAACTAAAACACACATTTTGCAACGCGTTAACGTAAACCCATATGGAATGAGGCTCAAAACAGCTTGGGATTTTATTGGTGTTAACTTTTATCAGACAGAGTTCAAAATTTCACTACGCCTTGCCTTATGGCCAGTGTATTTATTTAAAATCCTAAGCGCAAATCATTTACTGTATTAAAGCATGTTTTTTCACCTACTAATCACCATTTTAAGGTATTGTAAACTGCGTATGTTGACACGAGAGTAATAGAAACATTTCACTCTCTACAATTCTAAATTTACATTACTCCCTTTACGTTTCATGTTTACGTTTAATTAAGCTCTTTCTTTTCTACGCTTTACTCTCCTCCTGTTCCTCCTCCTTTTTATAAAATATATTTACAATCTCTTAGATCAAAAATAATATTAAAATGTAAACAATATTAACATTTCAGTGCCCACGAGACGGGGTACCCTTATGCAGAGAACAGGGTATATCATTTTTTTTATAATTAAAAACAAAGGTAAATACTTTTTTTTGAATAATCATATATAATAACTCCAGTTTATCATAACATGTACTACATATATAGCAAATAGTATCTTGCACAGCGGTTTTATTTGGTTTTTAAAAAAGTTTCATTTTTCTTAGTTTTCTTTTCCTATCGTGTAGCTTGTTTCACGTTTTCTAATTTTATTTGCTTATATACTATCAAAGAGATCTTGTAACCATCTGCGGATAACTGAAGAAAACAGAAAAATGTTAATTAAACATTATGTTTTGATATTGTATCTCCTAAGTCAGTGCAGCTTCGGTCCATCCAGTGTTGCTAAAAAGTTGACACAAACTGTCACTAAATGGGAGGTGAAGTGACCGCAATCTGGGTGAAAAGTTGCTAGAAAATTATTCGTGGTATTCCGTCTCTCTCTCTCTCTGTCTGTCTGTCTTTTTATATATTACAGTACTTTGACAATAATGTCCTTTTAGTATAACATATATGTTGTCGTCAATATCACTTCAAAGAAAGCAAAAATGGTAGAAAAAGACATGAAACTTAAAAGTATACAAAGAAAAAGATCTCACATCCACTTCATTGTTTACTTGAGCTTTTAGAAATAATCGGTAATGCTGTATTATTTGTCAATCTCATCGGAAATTCTACAAAGAGAACTGCATGACATCGAAGGTTAAAATTGTTCTTGCTTAGAGAGCATACGTTGCCTATCAGAAAACAAGGCGGGATTCTGGAGATTTCACAGGTTGTATATTTGCCGAATTCACTGACGCTTAGGCTGATTCAAATAAGTAAAAGGAAAACGAAGATATAAAAAGTAGTTCGAACTAATAGTGCTTGATTTGTACACATCACAAAAGCCGCTAGATTTGTAAATAAGTCCTCAAATCGTTATTTAAAAATCACCAAGAAAGTCACTAATAGGAAATATTATTTTATGTTGCTATTCTGGTAGTCGAATCTCCTAGATTTAGCGACATTTACCCCAAATTAGCAACACTGGTCCCATCCTACCTTGTAGCTCGTATCCCTCACTACATACTTTCGAAAAGAAAAAAAAAACATGAGTAAACGACTATGGGACCGGAGGTCCTAAATTCTCCCCCCTCAAACTCATACATTATACACCCAGAAATAAAGGAGGGAAAATTTGTAAATTATTTTACGATACCTTTAAGTTTTATAATATTAAGATACAGGCTCGTAACTAGCCCAAAAATTTAGAGGGGGCCCGGTCGAAGTTTGGGGGGCCCGATCCAACCACATTATAGTTCATCACCATATTATAGGCCCTAGTTCACTTGTAAGCCTGCCCTAGTTCACTTGTAAGCCTGGACCCCCTGGACCCCTAGGCCCCCTAGACCCCCTGGATATGGGCCTGTTATGATATAGTGTACAGAAGGTTGTTCGCTGTATATTATACCATTTTCGATTCGGTGTTGCCACCTAGCGTATCATGCTGGACCTATGGGTTTGCTGGTTGGGAGCAGTGTTGTGCCTGACCTTGTAGGTGCGTGTTGGTAAGCACTGTTATCAAATGACACTGATAATCAATCGGTATTGGAAGGGTTACATAATGGGCCTTTTCCGTGCTAAATTTTCGTACGTATGCATTGTTAAACAATGTCGGAAGAATTCTTTAACACTCAGGGTGACTACTGCGAGATCTATAGTGCTCCATTACATACAACAGGCTTCCCTTGCGAAACATTCACCCAAGAGAACCAACAGGAGAAGGGTTGCAAGAAAAGTGATACGTAAGGAGGATTCATAAAATGGCGTGCCAAGAAAATTCACAATGCAACGTGATATGAGCCACAGACTGGACGTTGCACTGTCAACTGTGAACAAAGCAATTCGCAAGCGCCTCAAGTTGGTGTATGCGGTAGGCCCGTGTACTTCACCTGTTACCGGGTCACATTGCTGAACAATACGAACTGCAGGAAACTGTATGAGGAGTACTTGGCGGGTTCCAAATGAAAGAAAGTTGTCACAATGGATGAATCATTTGAAATCTCACTGCTGATGGCCATTTCGGGCGATCACATACCTTGACATTTATGATTATCCACCCAAATGAGTGGCCCCTGCAGCCACAGGTAAGTGAATTCTTATTTTTTCATGTTCAAACATCTCTTCATTATTTTTGTTTAAAATTTGTTTAAATATCTTGGCCCTAAATTGATTCATCGTTTTGTTCTACCTGATATTCCATGAGCTCGCTAATATGTGACAAAACTGCGTCTTGCAGGTCGTGACTCATGCATTATCTCTCAACATGCGTACTTTCATTTCCATATTTATTTTTTCTCTTCTGGTATTGTATGTTTCTGTAATAATTGTGGGTCTAATTGTATAACCTATTTTAACGCTGAAGGTCTTTTAATACTGCGGTGTATCGTCACACTAAACAAGGAAAAGAGGAAAAGAAGACCGCAAATAATTAGCAAATAATATAATCGAGAGTATTCTGTATAACCGTGGGTGGCGAGCACCAACCGAGAGTAAGAGAAACTAAAGTAGTAAGTTACTAAGAGAGAAGGAAATCGGCGACTTCCAGTCGAGAGTACTGAACTAAAGGAGTAAATTACTACAGGAGTAAATTTTTCGTTTACTACAGTAGTAAATTTATTTACTCCAAAACTGGTGAAGAGTAGTGCTGTTGAAATTTTGTGACATTTGCGGTTTTCGGTTTTTGAGAAAACCGATTTTCTGAAAACCGATGCGGTTTTCAAAACCGAAACCGCAAATGCGGTTTTCAAAACCGAAACCGCAAATGCGGTTTTCAAAACCGAAACCGCAAATGCGGTTTTCGAAACCGAAACAGCAAATGCGGTTTTCAAAACCGAAACCGCAAATGCGGTTTTTAAAACCGAAACCGCAGATGCGGTTTTCAAAACTGAAACCGAAAAAGCTCTTTTCGAAAGCGAAAGCCGCCCGAAACCGTGTTTGCGGTTTTATAAGGGATTGTCCTTTTCAAAGCAGAAACAATGTTTGCTGTTTTTAATTACACCTTTTAACAATTGTGAAAGCATCTATCGATCGAGACAAATGTATTGATTTATATGTGTGTTTTAACTTTTTTTATTTGCTCCAAGACTATTATGGTAATGTGTGCAGCACAGTGCGAAAGGGATAATTCGATGGTTGTACAAGTCACAGCTAAATTAGGGTGACAAATACTGACGTTCGATTCTTAGCTTTTTTTTTTTTTTTTAGTTATTTCTTTGACGACACTTTCAATGTACTTTTCGGCTGCAGGGAAGCAAACTGGACCCCACCTGATTTTCATATATGTTGTAAATTAGACCACCAGGAACACGAATCTGAAGGAATTTTGACATTTCAAATGTCGGAACTCGAGATATTCGAACATAAATTGACCATGGAAGCAAACTGGACCCCACCTTATTTTTATATAATTTGTAAACTAAACCACGAGAAACACGAATCTGAAGGAATTTTGACATTCCGAATTTCGGAACTCGAGATATTCGAACATAAAGTAACCAGGAAGCAAAAAGGACACTATTTGATTTTTATATATTTTGTAAACTGGACCAAAATTAGCAATTATTTGAACGAATTTTGACATTCCGATTTCCCGATCTCGAGATACTAGAATTTATACAGTAGTTTTATGTAATATGTACAAAAGTAACGAAGAAAGTTCTGTCGCTTTTTGACCTATCACTTAGAGCATAGATATGTCACCAAAGACGTACCTGGAAGATTAAAAATAGTACCCATCAGTATCAATGACCTTCTGCCAACGTTCGGGATGGGCATGGATTCCTTCGCGGTAGAACTTGGTTTGCCATGAAGCGAAGAAGGTATCAAGTGCATTTAGCACCTCTACTACGGAGTTGAACTGGAGTCCTCTAAAGTGAGTGTCCAAGGAAAGGAACAAGTGATAACCGGACGGTATAATGTCCGGACAGTATGGCGGATGCAATAGTGTTTCCCATTCAAGGTGTAGGATGGTGTTCCGGCTCATTCTAGCTATGTGGGGCATAGCGTTGTCCCGTAATGGGGGAACCCTTTAGCGATTGAGAAGTGTTGGCTCCAGCGTTTTGAGTTTTTCTTGAACACGGCTCAACTGCTGACAGTAGACAGTTGCATTGATGTTCTTCTCTGACCGCCCGGTAACAGTTCCCGATGCACGCTGTCGTGAGCAGTCCACCAAACACACAGGAGGACTTTCTGGCCCGGAAACAAATCATCTGGGACACATAGACCCAATTTGTAGTGCTTCCCAAATTGATGGAGGTGCTGGCGAATGGTTTCTCGACTAACATTGAATGTTAGCACCAGTTCCTCACATGTCTGTTCGGCTCAATTGCTACCTGAAGATTCTCATTTTGTACATGTGTTGGTCTTCCGGCACGTGTGGTGCGTCTATCGTGAGTGTTTCGTCACCGTTCTTAAACTTGCTAAACCACCCTTGCACTGTCTGCGTAATCACGACACCCTCACCAAAGGCCTGAGGTATCTTCCGCCCCGCTACAGTGGCGTTTGATCCAAGTTGGAACTCGTACAGCATACACGCCCC
Organism: Thermobia domestica; assembly: GCF_964235325.1. NCBI lineage: Eukaryota > Metazoa > Arthropoda > Insecta > Zygentoma > Lepismatidae > Thermobia > Thermobia domestica. The sequence continues at coordinate 201,884,756 of NC_137463.1, read as the reverse complement.
TATGACGCTCTGTGGAGGTTCCATATTCACTCCGTCCTTACATACGTTTACGTTGTAACTGAACTTCCACAACCAGGTAGAATGTCGGATATACCCACACCAACAACTGACCTTCGCCTTATCTCCATTCGCATTAAACTCACGGTATGAGGGTCAATTTTACACAGAATTCCACAAAAAGCGACAGCACTTTCTTGGTTACCTTTATATATCTCTCAGGACATAATGTTTCGTATAGAGAATATTGTGTTTTTTTCATATAGCGTCTATATTAAACTTTAAGTTTTAATATCTCGAGTTCCGGAGGTCGGAATGTCAAAACGCCTTCAGATTCGTGTTCTTCGTGATCTAGTTTACAAAATATATAAAAATCAGGGGAGGTCCAATTTGCTTCCCTGCATCCTACTTTTCAAACGAAACAGTTTTCCAGAGTGTACATTTTGCTTCAAACTGAGTTCTGCCCTGGCTAAGAAACGTAAATTAGCTTCTATAAGAGTCTTTAAAGTTACACTTGAAATTGTCGTTCGGCATTCTTGTAGCTTGTGAAGGTATGAATAATTCAAGTATGTTTGTTACAACATCTACAAACGAACATTCATTCGTATAGAACCTCCAATACATTACATAGAAAACACATGAACTATACAAAGAAAACCATTGTGCATTAGAGCAGATCTCTTATTAGCAAATGATTCTGCACACGCGCACTGCTCAGATAGAACAGAGCTTGAGCCTGAGCGCGAGTCCAAATTTAACTCAATCGCGATTGAGATTGTCAAAGGTGTAGCGGTTTACGTTGAATATACCATACCAACACTTTATCAACTAAGTCCTCTTAGATTTTTCTCCAATCCCAAAAAGCGGGTGGTTTTTCGTGATTAAGATATGTTTAAGCGGGGGACGAATATATAACCTGAAAATCGGGTGGTACCCGCTAAAATAGGGTAATAAGCCAACACTCAATAGAAATAAGGTATATCCCTATTTAAGATCACTACACATGCAACTCATGAAATTCAATTTGAAATATCATCCACTTAGACTGACATCTTTTATATTATTATTGCTCTTTCCCCATATTTTTAAAAATAGTACTGCCACTCTTTCTTTTGTTAACAAAAAGGCACCACCTCCCTTTCTTAATATAAAGAAAGAGAAAAGAAAGAAAGAAAATCTCTATCGCAATACACAATTTTATTGTTGATTTGTTGCCACTCCGATAAATGTGGATGTTGTGGTTTTGCATGTGTCGACTGGCTTCTTATCGCAAGTCCCAGACACCTGCAATAGTTTATACTAGACGGAAACACCGATCATATTTTATTCTGTATCTTTTTACTTCCCAATAACGATAGCCGTGCCTCTTTGAGAAATTGCAACTTATTTTTTTTTTATTCTGCCAATTGTAAAAGTATAGAATTTCCCTACACTTTAGGACATTTTAAAAAAAATACCTTCTTTTCCTTCTGCAAATTTTGATCATTTTTCCCTAAGCCGCCGAGGGAAATTTCCCTCCATCTGGCAACTGAGAGCCGGTTTGGGAAAAGATTCTTTGCTGTTTTCTCGTCGTTACTTGATATTAGTGCTGTAGAATTTTTGACATTTGCGGTTTTCGGTTTTTCAGAAAACTGATTTTCTGAAAACCGAAAACCGCAAATGCAGTTTTCAAAACCGAAACCGCAAAAGCGGTTTTCAAAACCGAAACCGCAAATGCGGTTTTCAAAACCGAAACCGCAAATGCGGTTTTCGAAACCGAAACCGCAAATGCGGTTTTCGAAACCGAAACCGCAAAAGCGGTTTTCAAAACCGAAACCGCAAAAGCGGTTTTCAAAACCGACATTTCGGTTTTATGAAATTTCACTTTTTTCGAAAACCGGTTTTCGGTTTTTTCAGAAACCGATTTCGACAGCACTAGTGAAGAGCACCATCAAAGAGTAAGCTACTACATTAGTAATTTAAGGAGTAAATAAGGCCAAAATTTACTCCTAAGCAGTAGTAGGAGTAAAGTTATAGAGTAAGATGAGTTCTTTGGTTTCTACGTGTTAAATATCGAATTCTATGGATTACCTGCACTACGAAGAATATATGGAGATGGAGGAAGAAGTAGACATCCCAAGAATGAGAGTTTTAGTGGAGAGAAGAGACCTATTTGCAATGTATAGTGACATTGATTTCAAAAAGCGTTTTCGGTTGCTTAAGGAATCTTTTGAGCGGCTGCTTGATATGTTGGAGCCGTTACTGCAGCATAATTCTGACAGGAACCGTGCTTTGTCTCCTAGGCTGCAACTTCTTTGTAGATTGCGAATCCTTCGCACTGGTACTTATCAACTCTTAGCAGGGGATCTCATTAACATACATCGTAATACTGCTGGAAGAGCTTTTAACAGTGTGATAGACAGTTCAATTGCCTTAAAGCCACTGTGTGTGTGTCCACGCCACACAACAAATATATATATATATATACAGTGGCGGATCCAAGGTGGGAGCTATAAGGGCTATAGCGCCCCTTGACGCTCAGGTTTACACTGGATAAAATGGGCCTCAATTCTGCTTTACACTGGATAAAACAGCAAACTATGGTTTAGCCCCTCCCTTGATCATATCCTGGATCCGCCACTATATATATATATATATATAAAGGAAAAAAGTGAATTATATCGAATTGGTTGATTCCCGAACGTCATAGGAGTCATGGATTGTGTACCTATACCCGTACTTTGTCCTTTTGGAGCACAAGCAGAACTATACAGAAATTGCAAGAATTTCTTTTTTATCAATACACAAATCATTTCTGATGCCAATATGAAGATTTTGAACGTGGTAAGTCATTGGCTGAGTTCCACGCATGGTGCACGCATTTGAGACAATAGTAGAATTCCTTCAGAATTGGAAAACGAACAATATAATGGGTTGCTTGTTGGAGATAGTGGATATGCTCTCTCCAAACATCTTATGACTCCTATGTTTCGACCTCAGACAGGAGCCGTAGGGCGCTACAATAAATCCCATGTTGTTACAAGATGTGTAATAGAACGTACATTCTGTGTTTGGAAGAACCGTTTCCAAATTCTCACTAAAACAATGAGATGTAAACAAAACATGTGTGGGAATGTTACTGAGGATACTGCAGTTCTGCACAACTTTGGAACAGAAGTAGGTGTGTTTCACCCTGATGCTCTGTAGTGTTTCTTTTAGAAAAAATGTCTCGGGATCATATTATTTTTACATGGTTCTATTCTATTTATTATTATATTATAGAAGTATTATTTTTGTCTCATCTCGGAGAAAACTCTCAGAGCTTCCGAGGGGCAATCCCCCTCACAAAAAAAAAAAAAAAAAACATGTCTAGAAGAAACACTGGTGTTGTAGGTGTGAATGGCATGAACCAATATGCATTTCAGCCAGAAGCAGATACTGCTGGACAAGCTGTCAGAAAAATTATTGCTAGTAAAATAATAAATTAGTATAAATACTTTTCCTTCTTAAATGAATAAATAAGGCACTGGATCGTCACTACTGCAGTGAAATGTCACCCATTTTATTTATGTATAATTTTAGTTATGTTTCTCTCTTTTTCTTTCTTTTCTTTCTTCCTTCTTTATTTTGCAATAAGGGGATTTTCATTTTATTTCTTTCTTCAGTACACATTGTTATACGATAAAGATGTTTTGATTATTTCTAAGAAAAATAAGATGTCTATTTTTATAACTTCGCTGATACAAATAAATATTATACTGTGGTAATTAGAAAAAATAAATGTACTGATGCTTAAACATAATTATTATGTCATGTGAAAAACAAGAACATATTAACCATTGGAAAATATATCAAGCAAAAAGAATATGTTTCATACATATAAAATATATTCACATTCATTTATAAAAACATAAATTTCTGGAGCACATTGCCTGAAGAACTTGAATCTGAAGTCTGTTCCATTTCGTTCTTAAATTCGTTCTTATTCATAACTTCCATTTTAAAGTTACGGTCTTCCACGATTTCTCTTTATCTTTCAGTTAACAACATTTTTGTATTATATTCCTCTCGTATTAAACGCATTTTTAATGAATGAAGCTCGTCTGCTTTTTCCAATAACTTGCTGTTCTTCACTACAATCGCATGTTCTCTGCCTTTTTTCATGGGCACTTCTTCTGATAAGCTTCAACTCCCAATAGGAAACGAAATGCACGTGCCAACAGTGGGCAGAAATGACTTACTTCTTTAGTAAAAAGGCGTTACTACTTTAGTTACAACTAAAGAAGTAAATAGAAATTGAGCTCTCCAACAGTTACTAAAATAGTATATTACTTCGGAACTAATTTACTAAAGTAGTCCAGACTAAAGAAGTAAGAGTTACTACAAGAGTAATTTATACTAGTTTGGTGCTCGCCACCCTTTGTTAGTAGGTATGTGAGATTTGCTCGACTCGGGATTTTTAGCCCTCGAAATCTAAGTTACGTATTTCCCAATAGGTTGTGGTAAAATCGGTACTAGTTACGTACAACAGATTATATAATTTCCAAATACACCCATGGTCCGTCACGCACCGACCTCATGTGAGTCGATGCGTAAATGGCCTGTGTAACGAATATAACAGTCTTTGTAACTTTCTTACAAAATCTCCTCGTATACATATCTACAGACAAGTTATAAACCTTCTAAAACCTATTTCTTTTGTGGGAATGAAAAGAATTTCGGAGTCTGTTTTGGCGGGTTTGGTAGCATATTACTACACTACTCCAAAAACTTGTAAAATATGATTGATTTGAGTTTTAGTTTAGTGTCCCTTTCAGCAGCGAGGCCATATGAGACGTGGATCTACAGCTTAACATGGGAATTGAATCAGGGTCTTCCACGTCAAACACGCGTACGCTGACCGCTTAGCCACGAGAGAGGTCTTGGAAAATATGGTACCTGAATATCCCTATCTAAAAGAGGGTACTACCTTCTTAAGCTTCAGCTTCTTAAAATGAAATCCTTTAAAGTTAAAATTAAATTTTTCGTCAATTACTGTATTAGACAATGGGAACTATTAGAATAATTGACATTTTAAAAGTTAATTAACCTAATTGTTTCCATTGTCAATAGTTGATCAACATTGTAATTAAGTGACTCGAGGTATTGTTTGCTGCTGTTGTTCTACGTATATCCTTTCGAAGGCTAATTTTTCATAATTACAAAAAAAACATCTATTTATTTCTCTTTGTGAATAATATTGACATGATGAAATGTGATTAAATCATTAAAGGATTAACAAGTCCCTGCAGAATGCTATGGACATACTTGTTACATGGTGCGATCGTTGGTGACTCACCGTTATATTTAGAAAGAGAAAAAGCTTCATTTTCTCTAGAATAGACTGTCTCAACCTATTCCATACCACAACCATCTTTGAAAAAATATTTCCCAGTGACCTCAATAAGTAATTTCCAGTTTGTAAAAAGCTTTCTCATTATTTCTGCTTATTACTTACCGTTATATATGTATATAGACTTAATTTTGAATTTGATGTAGTTTAATGTCGTTTTGATGTATTTATAGTTTTTCTTGTATTATAGTATGCGTTTCCAAAGTCTCATTAATCTTTTGTTAAAGACTCATAAAATGCTTCGTGTGAAGCATTGTACTATATGGGTCAGAAACATGGACATTACCCAAGAAAGAATTAAATACGACTGAAAGCTTTCGAAATGAGGGTGTGGAGAGGGATGGGGAAAATTACCTGGGTAGAACAGAAAACGAATGAGAGGGTGATAGAAATGTTGGGGAAGAAAAGAACAATTTTAGATATTATTAAGAAGAGGAAGAGGAACTGTTTGGTACATTGGCTAAGAAGGAACTCCATCATGAAAGACGTGATGGAGGGTTTGGTGACAGGAAAGTGAGGGAGGGGACAAAAGAGGCTACAATTAATGGATGGTATCAAAACAGAAAAATCGTACGTAAAGACAAAGAGGAGTTTAGCAGAAGACTATGGAACATGGAAGCTTCTCAGCTGCTGCAAGTAACCTGCCAGTAATAACAGAATAATTGTGCTGATGATATACGTATGATGATGATGACCTTTCTTCTGAAACAAATTGAAATAATTTAAAAATTTCTTATATGTACTTTTGACAATGAATATAGACATAAAATATGTCTATCTAAAATAAGAAATTACAAATAATGCTAAGAAATATTTTTCGCTACTATATCCTAATTACGTTTACATTTATACCTTCATTGTGACCTTTATTAATTTATCTCACGACAACCCTAAGGGTCGCGGTCCCAGGTTGAGAAATCTTGCTCTAAAGAAACAGAAACGTAAATATTATGTTGTCCCTCAGTAGTCAGTATTCATAGGCGATATCCTCACACTTCGAAAACTCAATGCAATATATTTGTAGATAGAGTAAATATCAATATATATACCAGGTTATCATAAAATAAGTATCGCAGTTCAGAGAACTCTGGAAATGTAACCACTCAATAGAATGCAACCAAACCTGGTAGGAACATATTTGGAAACATGCAGAAGCGACTGGCGTAGAAAACAAAATTAGTTCCAATTTTCACCACCAGAGGCAATTGTGGCGCTGTACAACGTCATGTAAGTGCAGTGTGGAAGAAAAACTACACTACTGACGCAAAATGATAAGAAAGACTGTAATTACCTCCCAAGGTTCCTCTTCACTCGTGTCTGCATGTGTTTCAGTGATATGGGTTTGAGGGCCACTATGTGCCAGAAGTGAATTGATGGTCATCCGATGTTTGCTTCTTTTTCTTCCCACACTCTCTGACTCTCTGCGTTGTGTTCAAGAGTCCCGGATTCGATTTCCGATGAAGGCACACGTCAGTCGGATATTACGTTACCCTGTAGGTCCCGTCCTTAGAACGCCATCATCATGTCATACGATACTAGTCACCACGCATTTTCATTGCTCAAGAACTTCCCCATCATCATCATTGCTTAAACACATCGCTAATCCACGGGGTTATTAATAGTACAAATGAATGCCACGCGTAGCACGGGAGCATAATTACTGCCTTTCTTTCTTTGAATATCAATATCATTTGTCTTCCATACCACACTCACCGTACTTAAACAGAAACACAATAGCCTCTGGAGTCGAGATTTGACACTAAACTTCCTGGAATTTTGGAGGCAGCTTGAATTTTAGGGACAACAGGAAATACTGACATTTAACTTCGTTTTTGTAAGATATCCACGAATTTTAAAGAGACGCTTCAGCCCAAAAGGCCCTTCCGCGTAAATCCGCCACTGACCACGGGGTATTAATAACATTAGTAATCAATGCCGCGAGACCCACAGGAGAAGTAACTACAGCCTTTCTTATCATTTAGCACCACTAGTGTCGGTTTCTTCCACGCTACACTTACTTGGTGTTGTGCAGCGCTACAATTACTTCTAGTGGCGAAAATTGGAACTAAATTTGTTTTCTGTACAAAACGCTTCTGCATGTTCCCAAATGTACTCATACCAGGTTTGGTTGCATTCTGTCAAGTGGTTGCGTCTCCAGAGTTCTCTGAACAGCGATATGTAGTCTACAAATATATTTTACTGAGTTTTGTCAAATGTATCTATGACACATCTAACATGGAATGCAGACCTCATAAATGTAACCAAGAAGACAAACATACACAGAGAAAAATCCGTTCTCCGGACAGCGGTATATTGTACAAATATACGGTATCCTCTTGCTTACTATAGAAATCAGTATGGATCATACGTTATCCATATGCTACATAGGCACTGTCCTTAGATGTTACATCATGCCGTTGCAGGGTGTCTGACAACTAACAGTATTCCGTATATCACATGCATATACTTATGTTACCTTCGTCAGCTATATGTTACATACGTCAATGTGTATGTGAGATTCTGACCGCCTACATTGTTTCATACAGAAAGTACGTATAGATGGAACACTTATACAGAAAGTATTATAAAACATACGTTTTCAGTTATACGTCTGCTGAACGTTAAGTCCAAAAACTACAGGAATTACGCATGTAACCTATCTTTTTAAGTACGCCACCTACAATTCTTTTTCTCAGTGTAAATATATTACAAAACATGTCAGTTACAATCTTGTCCTTCATGGCAACATTGTTTTAATATACTAACATTTTCCGTTTATTTTAAATTCTATAATGGAAGCAAGTGCTTTATCTCAACTTCTGACAAATTTTATCAGAGATTAACTTAACTTGAGTGCTATGAACTTCTAATAGCCTATTGGATTCGTTTACTCAGTTCTACAATCTGCTATTGAACAGGTATCCTTCACATCCGGTATCATCTGGAACCAATTCACAAGAAAAAAATTCTTATCTCAGTATTCCATTTTACTGGATATATCATTAAGTAGCTCATGACAATCTACCAGTACATACATATTATTATTAGTATACACCGTGCTCGTGAGTTTTCTCGGGGTTCTTCCGTTTTCTCCCACTTTCTTCATTCCACCATTTTACTCATTTCTCATAGTCATCGTCTTCTTTAGCCTAACCGGCATAAACGTGGGAGGTAAAACTCAAAGATTTCGTTTCATTTTTGTATTATTAGTATGTATTCTTCAACCTCTGTTATTAATTAATTCAGCTTTTCTCGACGTCTCCTTTGTTTCAGTTTTAGGGATTTCTTTATTTATTCTATTAATTCATAGAGTTTATATTTGATTTATACTTATTTCTATACAGAAATCTTATACTTAATTATTGTTTCTACGTTACTTTGGTAGTCATTTTATGAGGAACACGTGTCAGCCATTGGCTTCTTCGTCACAAGAATAAATAGTCTCAGTTTTGATGTCCCCATTAAAATACTTAGGGACATCTACTAGCATTACAACCGTCACAGTTAGCTCTGGATTATTCCTATTATATTAACTTCCATTATTTGCTATCTTACTAGACATTATTAATGTGTAGTACTATATAGAGAATTAACAAACCATATCCACATTCTTTGATCAGATTCGAGACTGATACGGAAGAGAAGATAATCATTTAACGTATGATTAGCATCATACTAAAAGCTTGACTACTGCAGGAAACATATGTTAGTCGAACTCTTTAGTATAGCACTAATCACGCGTCAGAACGACTCTGACTTATCGCACTTCTGTCTTCCGATGCTTTAACTTCATTTAATTGATTGACCACCATGAGACTCAAACATTGGTCTCAAGTACCACATTTCTTGTAGCCGCAACATACTTTTAGGTTTTAAGCCCAACTGATTTAAATTGTAATATACTCATATATGAGTTTTACTTACTAATTATTATGGCGTGGAAATCAGTCGTTTATCCCAGTAATATTGATTACCTACTATTTACATTGCTTTCTCGTCCGATTCGGCTAATTTTCTGGATACTACACAAGAAATTAAAATAATTCCTGGCAATAAGAATTTAGTAAATAATAGCCTCGTATTGAACTCCATCAATTTTATTGAAAAATAAAAGTTAATTAAATTACCTATTTAATTTTTATTACCAAATACTTCATTTAATTATAGTATGCAAACAGAAAAACTGAGAATGTTAATTAAAAGTTCATTTGATAGGTTGATTCATTACAGTACCAAGCGTAATAGATAAGTAAATATTCACGAAACCAACCACTGAGCTGTGAAATGATACCATATCCTATAGGCGTGTAAAATATACAAGGTTCAGTTTAAAAAAAAAAAACAAATTAAGAATGATTCTAGCTATAATACACAAATAACAATCTTTAAAGTAGAAGGTTCCTTTAAGTGTGGCTTTATGCGAAATCATATCAAAATATGTGATTTGATGTAAATCATTCTTGCACCTAAATAAGCAGTGAGAAACTATGGTAACATAGTACACAATATTATTGGTATATGGCACAGTTGAATTGTCATATTTAGAAATTTACTAATTGAAATCAAGACGATTAAGTTAATCTAGGAAAGGTCAGCAAATTCCGCTATGAATTATTTTAAGACTAATCAAAGCATAACATTTAATTTCTCTATCAGACATTCCAGTCACACTTATCTTGTGTCAATAGGAGAAGAGTAATTAATACAAACTATGATGCTAATGATAAATAATCAAAATCAACGAGAAATAAGAAGGTAGTTACGTACATGGAGATACAAATCTAAAAACAACCACGAAATTTACTTCATGCGTGACTTAACTCAAACTTTTCTCTTGCAACTCTGCAACCTTTCTTTAATATGTGTTACTTTTTAGTATTTGAGGTATTCTCAATTACGTGTGTGAGATTGAATAAGGTAGTGGCAAATGCATTGTTGGAAACTTAAAAAAACAATGATTTAGCGGATGTAGAATTTTGTGATGAAGCTGAATGCTGAGAGTATTTCAACATAAGTAACAATGACATCCTTATTTGGAAACTCATGATTGGAAATCGTCTGAATTATTTCTACTTGAATTGTCGCGCTCTTAAATATTAATAATCTCAAACAGAGATTTAATATTCCGTTAATATATCCTAAGCTAGTGGTTCTCAATCGATGTGTCGCGACACACTTGATGTGCCACGCAGTCTCCTAAGGTGTGTCTCGAAATTTTAGAATTTAAAAATCATGAGGAATTTAATAATAATTAATTAAAATCGAGACGGATTGTACCAGTCAACACCTTCAGTGGCAGCAATAATGCTAAGGTTATATTGTGAGAACCGCTGTCTTAAGCAATAGTACATTAAGGGGCAGACTACTAAAAATGATACAAAAGCTAACCATTTTTCTTTTGCCCGTTTTTCGTAAGTGAAGATAGATAATGAAGTGTAACTTACCACAATAATAGATAATGTTATTCAACACCCGAAAATATGAATCGGGAGAATTCCAGTGTTGCCATCCATAGAAATTACAGTGTGGCCAGAATGTGAATTACCCAAAAATCTAGGTTAAAGCAGCGGTTAGAAAACTGAACTCAACGGTAATTCAATATTTATCATGTTGCCTTGGTTCCTTGTTAACTACTTTTCAAATAGTATTTGTACTTATTTTGTCATAAACAGAAAGTTATTAAAATTACATTTTCTGTTTATTACAAAATAACTCTAATATTATTTAAAAAGTAATTAATACGGAACCAAGACAACGTGATTAGTCATCAATTACCGTTGAGTTTATTTATCTAATCGCTGTCCTAACTTAGATTTTTGGGTAATTCATATTCTGGTCACACTGTAATTTCTATGGGTGGTAACACTGAACATTCTTTTGATTCATATTTTCGGGTGTAGAATAACATATATTATTGTGGTAATTTACATTTCGTTATCTGATTTTACTTATGAAAAACGGACAAAAGAAAAATGGTTAGCTTGTGTATCATTTTTAGTAGTCTGTCCCCTTAAAAATAAACTGATTACGAGATACACATGTTACAAAGAATGTCTTGTAGCCTACTCGAGAGCAATATTATATGGTATATAAGTAATATTTAATATGTATTCAGATATCTTGAACAAAGACCGTTTTCTTTTTTGTAACCGTAGAATTTTTGTTTTAAATGCCAAAATTGAAAAAAAAGGAAATTGATGAGATTTAAAATCAGTACTTCTGCGCTAAAGCTTAGTGCCTCAATTTCCTAGCTTTAGTGTCCAAATTATGTTGAATTTCTAGTTTTTACTAAAATTTAAAAGCCTGGAAATATAGGGACAGCTTGATGTATTCTGCACACTCTTTTCTTGTACTCCGAAGCTTTAGGTTTTGTAATTTGTAGTTTACGGTCACAATCGGAGGATGACATACAATTTTACTTCCTGAGAATCTCAATTCGGGTTTCTTCATTTACAATCGGCAATTAATAACATTACTGGGTCATGCACTTTGAAACTTGCTGGCATCAGTAACTTACACTTTCTTCTCTTGGCTTGATACCTTCGTGATATCTTTATCGCTCGGAATGTCAAAATTAAGTCTAAATGACTAAGACTTAATTTTAAATATTTTAAATATTTAATTATGAAGTATTTTGCTTCTATTTCAATGAAACAACATCATTCATTAAGATTTTCCTAGCTCAATTCTCTTATTTTAAAGTTCGCAGATCACGACTTACAATTTTTGTCCTCCGGTGTTTCTGTAAAAGTTTCCAACACTACTTAGTGTAAGATAAATGTTTTCTCGCAATTATATACATACTTCGAACATACAGTAATTAATGCAAATTGGATATAAGAAGTTATTTTCGATTTGGCAACACTGCACAAGCATACAAGAATTACTTCCGAATTGGCGAAACTACATTGCATTAATAACATGGCACGTGGATTGATAGCCTATGCATGTGTCACCAACGTTTTTAATTAATTTTTTAGATGAATTTTGATTTATCATTAAAAATGATTTTAAAGATTTTCATGATTATTTTCATGATTTTATGACTTCGATTATTTTTTTTCCCGCGTGAGTTGCACAATGCAAAGTTTCTTATCGGCATCAATTCTGGCAAGTTGAAGACATAATACTCCAACGCCTTTGGTTATATACAACCACCTTCACACCGCACTATTTTGGGTTGCATGACTAAAGGGGTATTTATTTGCTGATTAGAAAAGACTACTGTATTTTCAATGTGACTCATAGAAAACAGTATTTCCAATGCAACTCCATGATAAACACAACTATGGCCGATCAGATGGATTTTATTTATATCATGATGTAAGGTCAGCATATTGTATACAATCATTTCAATCCAAAATGTTAGGTATTTCTGATTTTTGTAATTTATGAAACAAAGAATATCATACATATCCAAAGAGAAGTAAATCCTTTCCCCTGACCTAGTAGATAGCGCACGCACCTTTCGTACATGAAATCGCGAGTTCGATTACGTCTGAGAAGCACATTGAACACATTACGGTGGTGATTAAACCATAAACTGTAGGTGTACGTCTCATATAGATTCGGACACAAAGGGGATGCTAAACACTTCAACAAACAAAGAAACAAGTTGATTGAATCTTCATCTTAATCATATTGAAAGATTTAAAACACAATATCTAGTTACGTTCTTGCATTCGACTGTGAACTTGAAAGACAATATTAGGAAGATAAACATTAGAAACCTATGCTAATTTTCGAAGATATTTATTTTCTTTCTTCGCTGTTTAACATCTACAATTCTCTATTCTCTTTGCTACTTGAAAGCACAGAAACAAAGGGAGAAAGCTACGTACAAAAAGAGAGACAAAGTGTAAGGAAGAGAGAGATGCAACTAAAGTTACTTCTATAAAAGTAAAAAGGAGTTGATGCATAAACTTAGAAGACTATATATTGCTCCTTTTTAGTGGAAATTTATGCAAATAAGGCTGCAATTTTGTGGGTAAGTGAGAAACAGTGATGAGGAGGAAAACTTTCTCAAACAGTTGAACAAAAAAATAGAGAAGCATCTAAAAGAGACTTTGCATAGTATAAAAAAGCAAGGAGGGAGGGAGGGACAAACCTTCAGATTTCTAATACGTACAAAGTTTCTTGGAAATAATGAATTCTGAAGATATGGATGCGTAAAAGTTAATAGAAAAAAGGGTCGAATTTACAAGTCTTATTTTATTATTTTGAATAACCAACATAGCAGGTTCCCTCTACTTAAAAGCAGAAAGGAATAATATTAATGTTGTTATAATAATAATAATACTATAAGTAGAAATATATGGATGATAATGAGCCTAGTAAAATATATTATGTTGGGGTGTGTCTGACATTAAAATAACATTAATCTGAATTATACTTAATGTGTACAAAGCGGAAATTAGCGAAATTCATACAGAAGGATGTTCTTACTAATGCAATGTAAGATAGAAATGCTTTCACGATACAGTGAATTATTCTTAAGTATACATCCATACTCTAATTACCCAAGAAGAAGAATGTTTAGCAAGCATTAGCGAAACTCCTACCATTCGACTTAATTGGCATTTGTGCGTGTGTGCGTTCGTTCCACGAAAACTCTCGTAAAACTCATCCGATATTACCAAAACGTTGTATGTTCCTTTCTTTAACATACAGAAATAAGCCTAGTGTTTGGAATTGCAATCCATCAAGTAAAAGGGGTAAAATGAGTAAAACTCACACCATGTTTCACGTTTCCAAATGTATATGCAAGACAATTTTCCAATATATATCACGGAAAAAAATATTCGATTATGGAGAAACTCAGAGCTTAATTTTTACGGTATTATAAATATTCCTACTCCTTAAGGTTAAAATAGGACATCAATAAAAAGGTGAATTCACCCCCTAAATTTCAAAAATACGATCTATGACAATTTTCGTTTTTTTTTTTTTAAATTGCGAAATGTGTCGTATATTTTCTTTGAGGGTTTCTAATCATCCCTTCTGCAATCATTTAAAATGAGTAAAGAGTAAGGTAGTGGATTTACCCTCCTATCCGCCCATTTCTTCTAATCTAATTTTTTAAAACTTACTCGGTTTTGGTACAATATGATGCGTATTTTATTTGACCTAATGCCCAATACTTAGGATTAAAATCAGTCAAGAATGAACGGTAAAATGAGCTCCCTCATGTGGGATGTTTACTTTCGCCTGTACTTCATTTACAAAAATGTCTCATAGTAATTTCCGTTACATCTGTTCGATTTTGGCGTTATATACATCGTACATTTTTTTACTGCTTCTGAGTTAAAAGCAGTACAGAATAAGGTCGTGGTTTTACTTCCCCCTCCGATAATTGTTAGAGTTCCACAATTACCAATTTAAAAGTCGGAGAATTTACCTCGTAACATGGTATGCATTTCCACCCACTCCTATTAAAATATATGTATAATCCAAGATATCTTTTGTTAAAAGTTCGTTACATATTAGCTTTCGTTATTATTGGATTTTACCATAATATGAAATATGTATTTATTGTGGCTTTTATGTAATCTTCATCCTTTCAGTTGAAATCAAACATGATGGCTCAGTTAACTTCCCGCCGGAGATTTAAATAAAAATTATGCTGTAATTTTCGCAAAAAATACAAAAAATACAAAAATATACATTTTGGGGGTAGGAATTTCAAATCATCTCAATTACTTGCAGTTGAAATAGGCCAATAATGAGAGAGCGTATTCTCCCCAATTTTAAAGAATTTATTTTCTGAATATTTATTAAATACACTCAGATTTTTGTAGAATAATGTGTATATCTGTTGTTGAAGATTAGAGAATTACTCCTGTCGTTTGATAATAATTACAATGAAAATTTAAACCAAAACAGCATAACACACCACACAGAACACTTATGGCATCAGCTTGTTGGGGGTAGTTGAAGGGAAGTTATGAACCATTGAACCTGTTCAACCAAGAAAATTTCATTGGTTACGACTTCATTGCTTGGAGTCAAGAAAACTATTAACGATGAAACCATACCGATATCTCAATACTCATAAGTACACATCGAAGGTCTAGATTTACAATAGTCACTATGAATTTTTATTGCATATTTTGTACAGTAAGTAGTTTGGATAATTTAGCCTCTCACCATATAATGCATTTCTCTTATGCATAATTTAGGACGCTGCGAAGTTTCTTAAAATTCGATATATCCTGCCTATTTCGGTAAAAACATCAACCCTATTTATGGGAGGAATGTCTTACTATAGAACGAATGGTGTGTGATTTCTCATGTGTTTCATTTCGTCTTGATCTTTTGTATTGTATTGGCTCCTTCCCATCAATTTTACGCTTTCCAGTTCCTCTATCTTAAAGTCATTCAGTGATAGTGCTTTACTAAGAACCGCGGATGCTTGTTCTTGCACGTACAACTTTTTCTTCGAACAAGTGCCAGTGATGCCAACCTGGGATAAAATCCTATCTCGAGAAACAGAAATTCCCATTTTCCTTTTGAATTTCACACATTGCATAATTACAAAATTTTAATTAAAAGGAATAACACAAGTTTGAAAAAATTAAGCTGTTGTATGACATATTTTCTTCAATATGCTGTATGAGTAAACTACCCGTATATTTCGACCATGTACGTTTATCAGTTAGATGATGAGTAATTTTTTCCTCATAAGACACAGTTGAAAAAGTTGGCGAAAACTAGTACATTTTTCCTCAAGATTTGGTCATCACATTGAAATGAACAAAAGGAAAAATTTCATTATCCAGTCGTTTTGTGTAGAACATTTTCGAAGTTGGTTGTTTCTCATTTTGCATTTTACATTTTTTTCATTAATTACATTATTTGTATTTAAATAAATACCAGAGCACTGTTTTTTGTTTTTGGATCACAACTTACTTCTGCACTAGCATGCATTATCTAGTTGCAACATTTGGCAATTAATACTGATTTCAAGATTACTGACGAATCATTAGTCTACTTTCGGCCCATAGAGAATTTTGCTTTCTTTGAAACATCCCATATTCCCTGCTAACTGCGACGAAAATTCCCTTTATCCCTTCTCGAGAAACTAATATCAAAACATCCCACAAAATGGGATTTTCTGCACGGATTGGCATCATTGTCAAGGGGACAAACACTTTTGAATGACAATAGTTCCCAACTTTTCGGTTAAAAGGACCAAATCTTAAATTAATACTCAACCTTCTGCCATCTATTCAAGCAATGCTTACTTAACTGATATTGCGTAAACATATACAAAATCCAAATATATTTGTAATTTTACAGTATGACAATTCAAACCAGAAGATGTATAAATATATCACTTCCTCTGTTAATATTGGATTTTCGTAGTGCAGAAATGGGTAAGTGGTACTGAGATATTGTTTTTTGATATAGACTTCGAGTCCTAAAGAAAATTTTATCCCCCATCGTACCAATCTATTGAAACTTGATAAATCTTTCACTCCTGGGTATAAACGGGATCTCTGTCATAGTTTCGCAATGGAATACCGAAGTTACTTGTTTTATTTAAAGGTTTGAATATTTGCTACAAATTAACAAATCTGTATTCACACTTTTATAAGAAACTCTTTCTCCACAGATTTAGTCCAAACCTGTAGCCTGGATATTTTAAGAAGCCACAAAAATGTTAGACAGTGGCGTAAAAGATCTAAAAACAAAACGGGGGAGCGGTCAGAACCCCGACTATAACAGGTATATTATTAGTTTATAATTTTTCATGGAACTTGCAGAAGTTTCAGCTTAACTCTCTCCTGGTGGATATTATGGCTAGGTTGGACATTGACACTCTGGAACTCAAATAATGTTTTGCACATTGCATTACAGAAAAACTTCAACTGAAATTATATGTAGTGTTTCAAAAATTTTCCAATAAATAATAAAAGGTTACAGTTTCTATAAACTTTCGAAAATATATAAATTATATCTTTAATTATTTTTGTCGTTCAAAATACTGAGGGGGGTTTAGGCTCCCCAGGCCCTGGCTAGATCCTCCCCTTAAGCTTGGTTTTGTTTAGCTTATAACAATTTTAAATGTAGGTTTTCTTTAAAAAATGGAAAATCAAAAAAATATATTATGTACACGTCAATTCTTAAACAGAGGGACAATTGAATTGACTTATATTGATTCAAGTTTTACAAGTAGCACACTTTTGAGTCCCTTGATCGTAAGTGATGGAGAGCAAACAAGAAATAAGCAATGGTTCAAAACTTCGATAAATAGCACAAATAATTGATAATGTGAATGCTTAATTCTAATTTTACCACTGGACGACAAATGTTTCATAGTAAGGTATGAAAGAAGAAGGAGAAAAAGACCAGAAGTTGTGCTTTTTTTAATGTGTTACTTTCGTTTCTATGTTAATCAAACTTAGTTTTAACAAAATTAATAGTTAACAATACTTTAATGTTATCAAGGATCTTATAAAAGAGAGAATCTGCCCTTACAACAAAATCCTGAAGCCATACGTCACAGTTTTGCCACCCCTACTCTGCCCACTCCGCATAATGGGATCGCAATGTTTTGAGCCAACAATCATGGCGGAAACGAAAGTAGCCAATCAGACGATGGAGGAAATGAGAATAGCCAATCAGACTTGGCGATGCTCGGTTGTTTTTTGGCTTCGTTGATTTAATAGGATGAAGATACGTATGGGCATATCCTCTATTTTATAACATCCTTGAATGTTATAATCTCGTTATCGACAATATGCTCTGTTGTCTTTCACGTATCGCAATAACATGCTTGATGAGCTTATATCTTATACTGGGATTTACTTTATTAGGTGGTTATTTGGGATCATTGTGGCTCAGTGGGGACACAGCCTCTCTGTCGGTCAAATGGCTAGCGCTCACACATTTGGTGTACGTGGCCCCGGGTTCGAATGTCGGTGAGAGAGCCTTCGGAATGTTTACTATACTCGATGTTTCTGTGTTCGTGTCCTTGCCCTCAAAGATTAATAGTAAAGAGTGAAATTAAGTAAATAGAAGTAATTAGAGACATAATGTTACTGAGAAATGTTCGGTTCATCAGTTAACATTTTTGAAGAAAAGTAATGGAGCGCTTTTTCTGGTTTGCGGGGTTCCTGATACGATATTCGGATGAGTAATTTTGTGGTGAACAACATCCTGTTCGTGCATTTTCTCCAAGTACTTTTGCTTTTACACAGTCTTATTTCACCAGTTCTTCCATAATCATTCATTTGTCTTAATCATCCATTCCCCTTAATGTAAATAACATAAACGTGGAAAGTTAAACTGAAACATTTCAGTTCAGTTTTATAGGTGTTGTTGTTCTCGAATACTATCAATTCTCATGCTAGTGTAGCGCAGTCGCTAACGCTCTTCTCTTTGGTGCCAGTAGTACTGGTTCGATTCTCAGTGAGGACACTCATAAGTTTAAAAAGTTTTTAAAAACTTTTTCAGGCCGGCTATCCTGAGTAAGGATTTCCTGGATTTTTCTCATTCACACTAGGCAAATGCCGAGATGGTACCTAAGATATAGGTTCCAGCCGCGTTCTTTCCTCCTCAATCCCTAATCGTTCTTCCCTCCCTTTTCTCGGATAGTGTCATGTTTCAAACGTGGCCGAATAACATGGCGTTAGATGTCGAGGGCCCAGAAATCTAATTCCTAATCCTTAAAAAAAATGATTTTGTCAATTTTGTTTTAGAATTCACGCGTGTGAATTCTTCTCAATTATTTTATCTTGTTCATTTGAATTTCAGTTTTAGGACCCACGATTATGGCCTGTAGGCTAAAGGAAACGAATTATTAATGGAAGTAAATTATTATGAAGAGAATTAACGGAATGAGTATGTGGGAGGAAATTGGAAAAGTATAAGAAAACTCCCTTGGATACAATGTTGTCACGTACGGCAAGATAACCCCCCGACTTTAGAAACTTGAAATAATGACTAGGTCATTCGTGTGTACCACGTTTGTACCGTTTGCACCGAAAATATTTTCATTTGTACCATTTTCCTTATAGGGTTACTTGAGAGGTCAACTGGGGGGGCTATCTTGGCACCAAGATAGCCTCCCGTATCACAGCACAAATAATTGAAATACACCATTCGAAAGCAAATCGTTTGTACCGTTTGTACCGAAAAAACTTTTGTTTGTACCCTGACAATTTTCGACAAAGAGCGGATGACATTTGGAGGCTATCTTGTACGCAAGATAGGCCCCGTAATATGTACTTTTTCCATGCCAATTAAAAAGCATTATGTGTTTATTCATGTGAATTTATGTGTATTTACAATTCTGGTTGTGCATATCCAAATAAAAAAGAGCTTTTTGCAAATAACTCAACGTTATAATTGAATCGGCGAGTGGAAAACCAATGTGAGTCCAAAATAAGCCATTTGGAGGTAAAGGCAAAAATAACACTAAAGATGTAGAACTACAGGTTGTAATGAAGAGCAGTACAATTTGCAAGACCTCGCACGTTATAGCAGAATGCTATAATGTCGACTGTACATTTGTGGCATTAACAAACGAAAGTTCTTACTTCAAATATCTCAAAACGCGTTTTGTGGACTAGTAATGCTTTTCCACTCACCGATTCAATTAAATTCTCTCTATTTCTGCCCTTTTCCTTAAGTAAATACCGTATTATTCAACAATGGGCTATTTGCTTTCGGCTTTTGTCTATGAAAGCGGCGAGCTTCTCGAGCCGCTAATGTGAAAGGTATAAACAGTTGATTTCTTCAGTTGGTGTAAAGCTGAAACGTAGAAGGACGCAGTTTAGGTGCGTAAACATTTCATTTTTTTTATTTTTCTTTTGCTTAAGATTATTACTGTCAATCCAGTTTCTTTCTGAATTTGTACACTCTTTGTTATTTGTTTTATAGTATTTAATTACGGAAATGGGCAGAAATAGAGACAATTTAATTGAATCAGTGAGTGGAAAAACACTACTAGTCCACAAAACGCATTTTGAGATATTTCAAGAAAGAACTTACGTTTGTTAATGCCACAAATGTATAGTCGACATTACATCATTTTAGTATAACGTGCGAGGTCTTGCAAATTGTATTGCTCTTCATTACAACTTGTAGTTCTACATTTTTATTATTTCTGGCTTTACCTCAAAATGGTTTATTTTGGACTCACACTGTTTTCCCAGTCGCCGATTCAATTTTAATGTTGAGTTATTTCCAAAAAGTTCTTTTTTATTTGGATATGCACAACCAGAGTTCTAAATACACATAAATTTACATGAATAAACACATAATACTTAATAATGGGCATGAAAAAAGTACACATTACCGGGCCTATCTTGCGTACAACATAGCCCCCCAAATGTCATCCCCTCTTTCTCGAAAACTATCAGGGTACAAACAAAAACTTTTATCGGTACAAACGGTACAAACGATTTGCTTTCGAATGGTGTATTTCAATTTTTCGTGCTGTGATACGGAGGGGCTATCTTGGGGCCAAGATAGCTGCCCCAGTTGACCTCTCAAGTAACCCTATAAGGAAAATGATATAAACGAAAATATTTTCGGGACAAACGTAGTACAAACGAATGACCTAGTCATTGTTTCAGTTTTCTATAGTCGGGGGGCTATCTTGCGAGACGTGTGTTGTCCAATAGGAAGTCACATGGACTGGGATATAACCAAGGTCTCCTACTATTAGAGTTGAATTCTACCACTAAGCCACCGTTTAGCTCGACTAGATCTACCAATTGATGTTTACCTCTCGCTCTCTCTCTCTCTCTCTTTTTTTTTTTTTTTTTTTTTACATTTTATATCAATAACATGGACGCTTGCAGCAGAGAATAAAAGGGGAAAATTACCCCCTTTTTCCTCTGGATTTTGGACAAATGTTCGATCCTTCGAAATACATGTAAAAAAAAAGCATATTAGATTTGCTTCAGTAAATTCATTGCACTTAATAAAATAATGCAATGCACGTCAATCGAAATTATTTCGCATAAATTATTATGTGAATCAAAGTTTCTATGTATTTGCAACTTTGTTCGTGTTTCAGTCTTTTGCCCCCTTCTTGGTCCCTTGGAAAATATCCTGCAGTTCTTCATGGCCAATAATGTTGCAAAATTTATCAAAATAATTATACATCATTATGTGGTACGTACTTTAATTTTAATCATTCTGTAGGTCTAGAATCGAATTCAAAAGTATGTAGTTTTACATTGACTTTGACAAACTACTTGTAATGCTTCTACCAATACTCTCACGTATTAATAGAATAATCCAATGACAAATGTGGGAATATAAATGAAATGCATTCGTATATCAATTATTCTCTAATTATTCTCCGTGGATTGATAGAAATTTGCTTACACAAACAAAAAAAAGTGAAATAAAAGAGCAAATATAAATTGTATAAACGATATGAAGTGGTAAATATGATTACCCAATCAATCAAAATGGAAATGAATTTACTTACGTTCATCTGCCAGCTATCATTGCCAAACGTGGGAGGGGAATGCTATAAAAGAGCACTACAAATATGAGTGAAAACAACAACAACCCCTTCCCAAAACTCAAATACATACAAGCGGTCAGGAGACAGGGATTTAGGGGGCGAGGGGGAGGGTGTGGGTGGAAGGCTGTGGATTTTTGCATTAAGTTGTTGGTTGACCGTCAGTTAGTGGATATTCAACGGGAACCCACATTACGTAATGGCGGCGTGTAGATATTTGATATATCCCTTCGTTCTCCCTCTCCCTTTTCATCTCTCTCTCTCTCTCTCTCTATGTATGTATCTACGTATGTGTATGTCCTAGTAATAAAAGTTTAGTGTGTCATTTACATTAACCTTTTGAATAATTTATTATAACTATTTTTTTCACATATATTGATCACGATAACTACTAGTTAATAAATAAATTCTAACTCTTAAAATGTAATGGAATTAGTAGGGACTTATCGTTGGATTTTGTATAGTAAGCTTGCACTGATTATACCTTAACTTTCTAACTCTGTGGCAAAAAGATTTAACGATTTCAACGCTACAGAAACCAGGGTCGTGCCGTGAAAGTGGGGGCGAGCGAGGCAAGGCCCCGGGCGCAGAAGTAAGGGGGCGCAAAATTCGGGAGGAAAAAAGAAAACAAAAGAAGGAACGGGAAAAGAGAGAGTAAAAATTAGTTAGATCAACAGTAGTATTTTTCAATCTAATATTTAATTTGACCAGGGTATAAAGTACTATGCACTTAAATCCTCTTTCTGCTCTAGGAAGTGGGCCTATAATTTTACTGTTAGGAAAATGCATATACACTTATATAAAATGGAAGGAAAAAAGTACTAAAAATGCTCAAAATCAAGGAAAACCAGGGATTATTTTTGAAAATTTTCTTACGCTTCGCGCCAGTCATGGCTCTTCGCTACTGGTCTGTTGACCTCACCCATATGTACAGAAGCGCCGTTTGTATATTCTCGCCCCGGACGCTGCTTTTCCACGGCACAGCACTGACAGAAACGCTGGTAAAATTTATGGTAATCTGCTTAGGATTCTTGATATCTATCTTAAAGTACATGACTCTGTATAGTTCTGACTAGGAACCCAAATAGATGGCTGTATAATCTACAGAATATTTCTTTGCAGAATCTCTCTTCAGTATTTTGTACAGAAATCTCTAGCAATCCTATATTTACCAGCCATTTTTCTTCATTGAATTTACACATTAAAATTGTATGTAATTGTAGCACGGCAACTTTTCTATAACACCTGTTGTTTTAAATGGTTTACAGGGAGAACAACACAAAACAATGAATAAACACAAAAGAGTAATAATAATTATTAATAATTAACCATCGGCTGTTTCAATGGACATCGAAAAAAAATTAGTACTCATTATTCATTACGTCATTTCAATGGTTTCCAGCCTTGTTTGCTTGATGCCTGCCTCCTAAACTCTGCGTATTTCACGCTCACCAGCTTGCCATGACAAAGTCAAAATGCCGAATATGTAGCATTTGTGTAGTTTGCTAATACTATGTTGTAAATTATCATTACAATCTTTACTCATAATTTCACAATTTATTTCTGTCAGCAGCTTGCGTCCCCTTGCTCACAGTTTACGACCCTCAGGTTAAGAATAACTATGCTATATAGATAGCTCATAATCATCATTATAAAATTAAATAGAATGTGTGGATACTACTTGAATTGTTACTTTACGACACAAGCTCTATATTTTTTCCTGATCAGTAATATTTATGAACAGAATAAAAATGGACAGTGGAACCTGGTTCGGTCAGTAAGTCTACAAGGCGTTTCAGGGAGAGACGTATCAGCAGATTCACCTATCTTTCTCACATTCATCATCCACCGCGTAGTGCCAAGAAAGTTAGTTTGCTTAAGGAGTTACTGCGACCTTTAGGCTAAACAACCCAGATTCACAATTAAGTTCTATAACAAGGATATTAGGTAAAGGTTCTCTATACCTTGCTTTGTACAGTTATATTTATCGTATATTGTGGATCATCCCGACAATGGCCCAGTAATTAATGTCAATGATTTTTCTACCCATTAGTCAGCAAGTTTGCTTTGTGTTACTTATGTTTTGGTTAAGTTTAATATTTCATCTTCAACTAAAACAAGACTTTAAACTCAATTTGTTGAAGCGTTAAAGTCGATGTATAAGTTCGCTTTTATCGTGCAAACGGTCACAGGTTCGATTCCCATTGGATATACTCGGTCGAAAAAATGTAAAACATTTTTCAGACCAGCCATCCTGAATAAGATGTTCTTCATTCTTATTAGGCAAATGCCGGGATAGTACCTCCCGTAACACTCCCAGGGAGCTTCTTTTCTTCCCCATTCTTTTTCTCCAGTCCAATTTTCTGGTCAATGTGATCACCGAAGGATGTCATCCTTCATATTTAACGGATTAACATGACCATAGATGCCAAAAAGCTTTGAAATCCAATTCCTATTCCTATTACTACTCGATTTATAAAGAAACAAGTAGAAAAATAAAACTAATTATATTTTTCCTTTACGGACATTTCTAACGTTAAAAAGATTGGATAATTTTCTTATTACCTCTAGCTTCTTCTTTAATTGTAGCAGTGATGGAACTATTACTCAAGAAGTTCCATGAGTTAATAGAAGAACTCTTACATCTGATATGAAAGATGTAATGGAGAACCCTTCGTGTACGTTATTTCAGAATTCTTCAATCTGTCACTCTAGGAATTCAGCATGCTTTCATATGATGGAACACATTTTTTAAAGCCTCTAAGCCTACGTAGTTCCTAGTGTCTTTAGTACGTGCAACTGACGAGCGAACACTTAATACACAAATAGAGACAAATAATCAAATTTCGGATTTCCTCTGTATTAAATTTCAAACAATATTAAACATAGTATAGAATAATCTCGTTTCTGTGAACTACAATGGCGTTTCAACTGTAGAGTGTCTCGTCCTATGATACTCCAAAAAATTAGTGAAATTTATTCGTAAAAGGTGCTGCAAATGGCTAGCAAGTAGTCTTTTAGTCTAACGAAGATAGAAACAGGGGCGTCATTTCAGGCTGCAGGGAACAATTATCTCGCCTGGCTATGACATTTATAGACATTTTAAGCAACGATATAAAAATATTCCAATAAAAACCGTGAAATTCTACTTATATAACAGAGGTGGACAAACACCGTGTACTTGAGTTTTCTCGGGGTTCTCCCGTTTCCTGCCACTTCCTTCATTCCACCATTTCATTCATCCTCATCATCGCCGTCTCCTTTAGCCTAGCGGTTTCCTTTCGCTACAACATTCTCCTTGTCGTCCTTTCTTTGTAACACAAAATATTATGCAAGCGCATATCTATCTGGACTGCCACTGAATGCGTTTTCGATTTGTAATGCCCTATTCTCACCATCCTTCACATTTATGGAAGGGTGCTACATATATTTTTTAATTGATAATTTTATTGGTTCGTGCAGTGATGCAGACACTCCCACAGTTAAAACATGATCTTCATAAAATGTAAACTTGACTTTTATAACTGGAAAGTGGTTCACTTTTATTCCGTATTTAAGAAATAAACTATTATTTAAGCATTAACTTACTGGAGGTGTTATAAGCAAAGGGAACAAATTCTTGTTACCCTAGTTATCAGTCAACTATAATGAATTAGCTTTTTTTGTTATTGGTGTTTTCTTATGGTTATTATTGATAAATCATCAATTGCTTATCTTCGATTGATTTAAGCAACAATTTTACTCTTTCTTTTTTGTAATTATTGCTTTCGAAAATATGTAAATTTGATTAATTGTACCTTTTATTGGTAATGATATCGTCAAATTTCTATTGGTAATGATATCGTCAAATTTCTATTGTAACGTCTTTTACCTCGCATGAGATGTACATAAACTTAACCTGTACACATAGCGTGATGCAATTCTTCAAAAAACAACATATGCACATATAATAATACTCATACTTTAATTCACAAATATTCAATATATCCTTAACAGCTCTTTTGTTTTCAATTACATATTATAACTATCATATATACATCACATATCATCATCATCGTATTTATTTATATTTATCTTCGATTATACTATATATTTATATCAATATTTTCATTGTAATGAATAATTCCTCGAGGCTGTTACATTGAATTTTAAATTATCTTCTCAGTATATATACACACATATGTTTCCACAAAATTGCACATTGCTTCATCTTGTTACTGTTTCTCTATATTTAGATCTCGAAACAACAAATAAATACTAAAACAATTGACGTATTTTCGACGTTAGATCCAGGGTCTATATATATATATATATATATATATATATATATATATATATATATATATATATATATATATATATATATATTACAGATTCATATTATATATTTATACGTTACCAAATTAAGTCACTGCGCTGTCTTCATTATATGTGCTTAACATTCCATTTTTACTTTCCATAATATATTTTGTTGATTTCGATTAGAAAAATGTTATATATTTTTAAATTTATATCGTGTGATGCAGACCAAAATTCTTATTGCATATAATGTAATGCGCTATAGTACAGGTCTATAATAGCGGCGCATCACACAGATTCTGCCGCTTGGAGCGACGTAATACAGTTTCGTCCTTCTTCGTTTCTTCTGATAATAATGTCGGACCAAGATTACTAAGCAGGGCTTCAGCTTCCATATAATACCCAGGGGCGGATCCAAGGGGGACGGACGGGGCGATTGCCTCTACCCAGAAGAAGAAACTTTCTTATTTTATATATAAATAAAACCCATCCCGGAGTCTGGAGCTCTTAAAAGTAGCTCTAAGCAGCAGTATTACAACCCACTGCGGTCCCCAGAAGTCCGACCTGGATCCGCTCTACCATCGTTGATATCTTCACTTTTTCATTTGCCCAGTTTGCACCGGTAAGTTGTTCGGAAACTCCTTAAAATTCTCCGGTTTCTGACTTCGCGTACGTCTAAATTGTGTGCATACACGTTTCTACACTTGTTTTCTACTCACACTTCATACAAAACGTTACATATGGATTGAATAATTCATTCTGCTAAAAATTTTGGAAAGTAACAAAGGTCACTTAAGACCTATACTGATTGGTCCTTATGGTATTTGTTCTGATTGTAAACATTGTCTTGTCTGTTAGTATCATGATCAGTAGATAATGATAACACTCGAATTCTTTCGGACTCTAATTTCATATCATAGAACCATTATTCACAATATAGAGTCCGCCAGAAAAATGTATACACTCTTTGTCTCCTGTATCAGGATACTGCCATTGCAATTTCTCTGAAATTTAAGTATGTTGTAGTATGGAATTTTGCTTAAAAGATGTCAGTAATGCCAGAATGGTTAGTGAGATAAGAAAATGGCAGGAGCGCACTTGACGTTCGAGCAGCGTTAAGAACGTTTTGAAGTGTTTTATCAGGTTTGGGAATGCCATCGAAGTGCAGCGTCAGTGGAGAGGGGAGTTTGGTACTGAACCACCAACACGTCTAGCAATCAAACGCATTGTTCACAAGTTTGAGTCGCATGGAACGACGAGCGGTCAGTGTATCAATGGAGACCGATGCGCATGGCTCTGTAATTCATCTGGCGAACGTTCTCGAGTGTCTCAAGCAACTGCTAGCATTTTTACTGAAAACAATGCCGACATCTATTGGGAGAAAATCCATACTACAACATACTTAAATTTCAGAACAATAATTGTAAATGCCAGTATCGTGATTCAAGATGACAAAGCATGTATATATTTTTCTGGCAGACTCTGTACATTACTACTTTCGATCTATGAGGATATATACTGAACCGGAAGTGGTAGTCGATTTTTACCACTTCTGGTTTATATATAATGATAAGAACAGGGAAAGGGACTACTCTTGATATAATGAATGCACATAAAAAGTTTCCTCGCTATCTTTGACGTTTTTAGTTCTATTGTCATTAGCACTAAAAGCAGTTAATGGCCGGTTCTAATCATTTCCAATTAGAATAGATGGATATAAACATAGCTGAAACACATTCTTGAGGCTATGATTCCACAACATGAAACCCTTCTTGCTGTATCCTACTCCTTTTGCTCTATTCGGTGCCAGCGGTCCCGGATTCGATTCCCGGTAGGGGCACTCGGTCGAAAAAAGTGTAATAGCTTTTTCAGACCAGCCACCTTGAATGAGGTTTTCCTGGGTTTTCCTCATTCACACCAGGCAAATGCCGGGGTGGTACCCAACGTGTAGGTCCCAGGCCGTTTCCTTCCTTCCCCAATCCTTTCTTCCTTCCCTTTCCCCAGATAATGTGCTTGCCGAGGGACGTCATCCCTCAAACGTGACAGGCTAAATGGCCATAAGATGCCGAGAGCCCAGAAATCTAAATCCTAAATACTAAATCCTTTTGCTCTAATAACTGCCGACTTCAAAGTCGCTCTGAACGATGTCCATTACTTCTACATATTTATACGCTGGATGTATGATTGCAAAATTATGTCAGCTATATGGAAAAGCTAACACTGTGTTTTGCATGATTAATATCATTTCAAAAGTTTAAAATTAGTTAAGCTTTAACTTCTACGTGAACTAAACAAAAAATGTTCAATTCATAGTTCGCAGATTAAAAATGTATAATCCCTGAATTAAAAAAAAACTGCTTATATACTGTTTAAACATTACGTTAAAACAAACAGAAAAAAACAACAATCCACTGGCTTCGTTCTCTCTGTAATGTTCTACGGATGCAATACACCGTGTCTGTATATATATACATATTTATCGTTTCGTTATATGCAGTACGAGAGCTTATGTCATGATCTGGATTAAGTAAAAGTTGAGCCGTAACCGCTAATCTACTTAACAAGAGCTGGGGAGTCTCTGCGCTAATAATAATGGACGCTTCATTCACTGTAGCAGAGTTTAGCAACCAAGTTTCTCTCTATTCGATTAGCTCGCATCGAAAAAGGACACGTTCGTTTTCCGTGGGAGTCGTTTCTGCAATGGAACACGACGCGACGGAACGGCAGGAAAACTCTAATGGAAATTAACTCCCTTACGAACGAGGCATCAGAAGCGAACCTTTCCCTTGTTTCACTCACTTTACTAAACAAATATATATATTCTACTTTCTCCGAAGTGTAGTTTTTGCAACGATACTACATTCTCCAATAACCCTCTTTTCTCTCTCTTTGTCCCTCGCTCAAACCTGACGAACTGTTCTCGTTTGTATATTTTCAAACAAAATATTTTAGGTCAAAGTAGTCTGTTTAGCCCAGTGTAGCATTATGGCCATTAGTTACTATGTAAATCCAAAGAAAAAAAGAGAAAAAAAATATGATACCAAATTGTTAAGATAAATAACCTGGTCTTATTTGATTCATATAATTAACAGAACACAAACAATGCTTTGAAAAATGTTTCTCTGAATTGCATCCTAATTTGTACTCAGAGCAGACCCTAACTCAACATACATTTGTACAATTTCTTAACAAAACACTACTTGTTTAACAGGGAAATGATTAATGAAGCATAAAAATTAGATCTTGCACTTCATCTGTACTTCTCTTATAAAAACAATCTAGTTTCATAATTTTTTTCCTGAAAATATAGCTGGAAATATTTTACAATTACCTATCTTCTTTTCGGGTACAGAATAATACCCGTTCAATACTACATAGGCATAGTGGAGCTTTTCCCCACAAAGCTTAGGTCCCCACAACAACAAAAATTTCGGAGTGTGCGCCTGACCCCAAGTGATACGTAAGAGGTTTCTGTTACCTGTTGCACAATGAATATTTCGAACTGATATAAATTACGACAAATTAAGTAATGTATATTTCGGTTATGCATTATTGTTCATTAGTGTAAAAACGATACCAAATTAAAGACTTTCATAATGAGCATGACGATTAGGCTGAAATAATATATCTAATACGATGAAAGCAAAGTTATTACATGGATAAGTTGATGCAATAATAAAGTTGAAATCACGTTGTTTTTCATAAGTGGGCTGGAATGAAGTCTGTTTGATTATGATTGAGCATTTCCTCTCTTGACTGAAATGATAACACTGGCTTACAGTGATTTTGGTGCCGGGTGTTTCTTAGCTGATTTGAAGTAGAATTGGGACGCTGAATCCAAATATGGCGTTAGTTTTCCCCTAACAGCTTTAGTTTTTGAGATATAGGAATTGCAAGACTGACCTGCTACAACGTTGAAAATTGCATAGGTGCTGTTTTACTGTAAGTGAAAAGAAAACTATGACATTTAAATCTGTTATTTGGAACACTTTGAAAATAATGAAAACCATATAAACACAAACATCAAGTACATAATAACTCTGTAACTACATTTTATAATAGTTTTTATGAATAAAAAATCAAATAATTTGTTCAAAACGATCTATTCAACACTTCGGAAGCTTCGTTTTCGTGACATCCTTGAATGTTTCTTTGCACAGTCTCTTTTTAGGTTCCAGCAGTAATCTGCCATCATATGGGCATCCCATCTTCCTTGGTAGCGGTCCTCCATTGTTTTAATATCTTGGTGAAATCTTTCACCTTGTTCTTCACTCAGACTGCCTACGTTGTCTGGGAAACGGTCCAAATGGCTGTGCAGGTAATGAATTTTGATACTCATATTACATCCAAGTTTTGGAATTCATTAAGCATCTGGTTCACTAGCTCAACATAGTTATCAGCTTTATTATTGCCAAGGAAATTCTTGATAACTTCTACAAATGAGGTCCAAGCTCTACGTTCAGTCTCATTCATGGACTCCACGAAAGCCGGATCTTTCATGAGTTGTCTTATTTGGGGACCATCAAATATTCCAGCTTTTAATTTTTCTGTGATCTGAGGTAGCTTGTTTCCCATGTAAGCAAAGCACGGCCCGTCCTTATTTAGCGCCTTTACAAACTGCTTCATCAAACCGAGCTTGAGATGTAGAGGTGGCAAAATGATTTTGTCACACTCAACAATAGGCATGTTAATAATATTTTTCTTACCAACAACCATGTCGTCTCTCTGCGGCCACTCTTTTTTTGACCAATGGTTTGCTTTGTCTCTGCTATCCCACAGACATAGAAAACAAGGATATTTTGTGTAGCCACTTTGCTGTCCAAGAAGAAAGTTCACCATCTTTAAATCCACACAAATCACCCACTGATGGTCCTGATATTTAATTTTTTCCATAACCAAAGCAATTGCTTCATATTCTTCTTTCAGTCGTGTTGAATGAGCGATTGGAATTGAGCCATATTTATTGCCATTGTGTAGAAGGACGCATTTTAAACTTCGCTTGGAGCTATCAATAAACAGGCGCCAATCATCTGTATTGTATTCTGGAAGACCCATGTGTTCTAGGAGACCTCTAACATCGTGACAGAATACGAGATTTGTGTCTTCAGTGAAAAATGGTAAAAACTCCTTTTCCCTTGTTCGGTAGAATGTGATTTTAGTTCCTTGTTCTAGTACGTTTTTCTCCTTCAATCTGGAAGCAAGTAATTCAGACGATTCTTTTGAAAGATTAAGGTCCCTAACTAGATCATTTAGCTCATCTTGATTAAACTGTTGAGAAATTGTTGACATTCCCTCATAATCACTGTCACTTCCATCATCCATGTCACAAGAATGTTCACTACGTTCGTTTTCAGTCTCACAAAGCTCTGGCAAGTGGTGAAACGTTGGGATTGGTATTTCATCGGAATGAACAACTGGACGTCTTGCTGAAGGCAGATCAGGATATGTCCACTTGTTCCGGTTATTTCTATTCATACCCGTAACATTTACCAGGCAGAAATAACAGTCATCAACATGGTTTGTGGGTTCCCTCCAAACCATTGGAACACCAAACTTAAGACTGTTTCTTTTTCCAGTTGTCCACTGTCGCAAGTGTTCAGTACACATTTTACACACAATATGTGGAGCCCACGTTTTATCTTGGTCCCCTAGGCGTACACCAAAATATGCATGATATGCTTTTTTTACAAAGTCACTGATATGTTTTCTATTGTCTTTAAATGTGTACTCACCACATATGTAGCAAAACACATCAGGATGGTTAACACAACTTCTTCGACTTGAACTCATTTTATGTTCAGGCCACTAACACGGATGTTAAATATAAAGCCTTAGTATACGCGATACAAGTTATGATTTCAGAACAAAACTCACATGTTCCAACATGTCACTCCACCTGCAAGACAACAACTACGATCCACTAGCCAAGTAGAATACCAATGCAATCTAGTGGACGTTCCTGGAACTACTATATGACTAGTTTCCGTTTAGTACCGACAGATAGCAGCACTAATGAGAAAAGAGCGCCGTTCTTCCAAATAGAAATCTCTATAGAGCACAGTAGGATTTATTTGAGTTGCAGAGTTTATAAGATCATATTCAAACTTGTTATTACGAGAATATTTGTATTTCTTTTGCTTATTTTGTATACTATTGCAAGAAGCATGCAGAAATAGTGGTTACATCATTTATAATTTACATATTTATTTTGGATTGTAATATTTCTTCCACATACATTGTAACGTAAATAACACTACTGGTACAGTAGCCTGTATCTACCAAAGTAGAGCTGATAGAAAAAAACTGCTTACATTATTGGATTCAGCGCCCCACACATAGTTAAAATCAGCTCTAAAATTTTAGGCACCAAGAAAAATTTTTTTTCTGTAGGCCTGTGTAATCTAAACATAGGATTTCTTACTTCTCAACAAGAACATTCGATGGGGAAAAATAAATCAAAACCAAAGAATAATGTAGAAAATTTACAACGGAACAGTCTTAGTACTGAATAACATCGCTGATAGAAGATTTCACCAAATCTAGTTATCAAAACACTTTCTGCCG
Source organism: Thermobia domestica (assembly GCF_964235325.1). Classification (NCBI taxonomy): domain Eukaryota; kingdom Metazoa; phylum Arthropoda; class Insecta; order Zygentoma; family Lepismatidae; genus Thermobia; species Thermobia domestica. The sequence continues at coordinate 201,852,039 of NC_137463.1, read as the reverse complement.
GAAAGTTTTGAGCTCAATCCAGAAAGAGTGCATGTAGAATTATGAAATTTTACAGTTATTCTACCTACTAGACCCGAAGTTCAGTACTTTTCCTTGCACAGTGGTCCAATTTTTGCAGAATAGTTAAAAAATTTTGATGACTCTTCCTCACACCACTGTTCCGTAGCGCTAGTCACTTCCTTATCAGATACGAAATGTCATCCTTTCACGTTTTGTTTCAGTGTGTAGAATAGGTAATAGTTTGACGAAGCTAGATCTGTGGAATAACGAAAATGATCTACATATTGAAACGCACGATCATGCAATGTGCTCGATGAACAGAGGCATTGTTCTGAAGGAACAGAATTCTTTTTTTCAATTTTTCCGGACATTACATTTTCAATTTGTCTTTCAATGTTGTGACTAATGCAGAGTAATACTCTGTATTATACTATGTATGATCCTTTGGCAGGTAGTCTATGAGTATGACTCCATCTTTATCCCAGAAGAATATTGTTGCAAACACTTTCCCAGCCGATGTTTGTTTCTTGAACTTCTTGCAGCGGGTGAAATCTGAATACCGCCACTCCATGGACTGTTGTTTTGTTTCAGGATCGTAGAGGTACATCCATGTTTACTATGGTTATTATTAGTGACAGAAATTGATCGACATTACGGTCAAATTGGAAGATGACTTTCCTTGATTCCTTAACTTTTTCACACTTTTGATAGGCTGACAGATTTTCGGGAACATAGTTTGAACAGAGCTTGCATATTCCTAAGTCGTTACCGACGCGTTCCCGAGAAACGCTCAAATCTCTATCATACCTTTTGCTGAGATTCTGCCAATTTTCAAGAATAATAGCATGAATTTCATTCGTGATCTTCAGAACAGTCACTACTTTTTGTCCTCCTGCACGTGAAGCATCATGTGTTGAGAAATGCCCGCATTTAAATTGTGACATCTACTTCACCACTGCATATGACAGTTTCACTGATTAGCTTTGGTAGCTTTCTTTAATAGGGAAAAAATGATGACAGCTCTGATCTCGATTGTCGTGAAATTAGCTGGTTGAGCATACATGATCACTTCAGGGACCTGAAAAAAATAAGAATGTTGTTATTAATATGTAAATTTCTATTTATACATACAGAGATATGTCCTTTAAAACAGTACATACAGATATATGTTTTTCTCGGTTGGACTACAAACTTTTCAGCAGCCCCTCTTATTTCACGCAATTGAAGAATAGCAGTCATCACATGTATGTTGGTAGAGATACCAGTTACTAAAGATATAACTTACTAAAGACGTTTCACTCGGAACTCACACAACAACAACTAGAATTCCTTAACAGCATCAGAATCAATTCCTCAAATGGTATTCTCAACTTAATCAGAATATTTACACACACATTCTAGAACAAATATGTAGACTGATCTCCGACTTCATCACGCTCAGCTGAATAAACATACAAACTCGAAGAATCGAAGAACGATTCGTGACCAACTCTTAGTTGAAATTGCTATCAATATGGTCATCTCAATTAATAATGTGAAAGATTTCGAGATGAGAAAGAGCCAAAGTAAATCTGAAACAAATCAATTACCAACAAGTCCTCTGCAATGTATAAAAAGGGAGATATCACGTGCCCGAAGAGATCATTATCAGCCAAAGTTTAGATTATAATTCAATCGCAACTTATTACGAAGTCCTGCTCTCCCCAGCGTCATGGCCACACAAATTGTTTCAGCAGAACACAGTAAATAAGCAATGAGAAAAATAACCAATAAGAAAGTACGAAACGAATTCAAGCAAATCATTAAGAAGCACATCCTATTCACACCAAGAAATATGCAAAACTATTTACGAATGGAGCAGTGGCTTAGTAGTAGAACTCTTACCTCTGATGCGTGAGTTTCTTAGTTCGATCCAAACGTGTTATTGGTTTTTATTCCCCCGTTTCCACACTCATTCTTCATTTAGTTCATTGTCGTTATCATAGTTTCCTTTAACCTGAAAATATAATACAGTATGAGAACTAACCGTTAAACTAAAAAGAATCACTATTTATAGTACAACATGAGAAGCCAAATACTAAAATATTTTAGTGGATTTTCCAGTGTTATTATTGTCTCGTTACAAAAATTATGTAACAGAACTTAAAAAGAAAACAACATACAAAATTCTCGAAAAAAAAAACCGGTAAGAAACAACGAAATTCCCTGACAACAAATCAAGTGAAATTACAAGTAAGAACGTACGAGGTTAATCGTCACAATAATGTTTTATACTGGTAAATATCAACGTTTCGATGTAATGCTACCTTTTGCAACGACAGCTAGCAACACAGGTCCAAATATCAAATAATGTACAAAAGAGGAGGAATACATAGAAGACTGAAGGACTTCGTCTACCTAATACAACTTGAAGAAGAGTAATGACAATTATTATATCTCACTAAGAAATAATCATCATTGCACAGAGATTGATTCATTTATATTGAGTCGAAATTGAATGTACCAGTTACCTAGGAAATGCCGTGGTTACATCACCAGTTGTGTTCAATATGCAGATATCCTCTACTGACTATTTTCCGGAGTTTTTACTTCAGGAGAGTGGGTGGAATGGACCATGGGTATTACATTCCACTCCTCTTCACAGACTTCCACAGCTCTGAGACGATGCGGACTCGAGACTGGACTTTTCGAGACACAGATTACCCCTACTTTTCGAGAAACTGATCACAATCATGAACACTTTTGAGAAACAGTCTGCGTCCTGGCGGAAGAATGTGCTTTGATCCTTAGCGTCAACAGGTCAAAGTGTAATAACACGAACTTCACCACACTCCGTAGCCTCATAGAAAGTAGCAACAAAGTTCCACAAATCATTCATGAGATAATGTGCACACAGCCTCCTGCAATCCAAATTTTTGGAAGCTAATAAATCGATTTACAAACCACTATATTTTAAAGGGATACACTGAACAAAGTAGCCTTGACTAGTTAGAATACCCTTCATTTCCTTGGAAGTGATAAAGTAACATGTTAGAAATTTATTTATTTATACATATGTTTAGGCATTACCAGCATCTACCACCTTAAGCCCGTCATGTATTAAGGATAGCATCCGTCGATGAACACATTATAAGGAAGAGAGAGTAAGAAGAAAGAAGGGGTAACGAAGGAACCGTCCTGGAACCTGTGCGTTAGGTACCATTCTTGCACTTGCTTGGAATCAATAAGAAAACAAAAACAGGGAACAATCAGGATGGCCTGAAGGATGGACGCTGCATCTTTCCTGCCAAGTATCTCTACTAGGAATAGAATTTGGGATCGGTCTCACCAAAAGAAGGAGCGTTACGCTACATGGGGCCAGTAGAAATTAAATTGAGCTAGATTATGCACAAGTATATTTCCTATCTCACAAAGATTCTGAAAGATGTGTTGTTATAGTTATGAAACAAGAGATCAGAGGTTCTCAACCGATGTATCGCGACACACTGGTGTGTCACACTCACGTAGTACCTATTATTATTATTATAGTATTACGACTATTAGTATAGTATTACCTATTATTATAGTATTACGACTATTATTATTATTATTTATAATAAAAGTATCAAACAAGTGTGTCGGACGTTCTGGATGTTTAATACAGTGTGTCGTTAATCAAAAAAGGTTGAGAACCATTGCACTAGGTAAGTGACAATAGACAAAAGACGGGGAGATTTCAGAGGGAAGTAAGCCAAGATCAATATTTATATACAGTACCCTAGCATTCACTACTAACAAGGACCAAGGAAAAGTTACCGAAAATTTTTAGGTATGAACTTGGGATATTAATCAAGACCACTTCATTATGAATCAAGGACTCTAACGGTTAATCTACAGGCGCTTCAGTCAACAGAAAGTTTTCATTGGTAAGGGTAAAAATTTTTAAACCATTTTTTTTTTTTTTTTCGTAATATTGATCCTTCGTACAAAATCACCGATCTATACTAATTCAAATAGAGGAATTCCTTTCCGACGAATATTTATCGTGCACTTTTATGTAATGGTTAAAATTGATATTCTACATGAATAACTATTAGCATTTCGGAATCATGATTCCCAAATTCCACCATCTGGCATCGATATTGGCTTCTAAAGGTCACATGCGATGACCATATCAGGTTTTCGTTGGAGTTAATGTTGCTCCGGTAGTGCCTGTATTTAACTATCTCCTCAATTGTTCTTACGACACAATAATTCTCACAACTAGATAGTTCTAGCACTGTACTTACCAGACCAAGCGCTACTTCACTTAAGTGACCAGATAGCAACTAGTGCACCAGGGCAGCTGGGAGTTGGCCTTTTTATTTATATCTGCTTACATTAAGTGTAAGTTGTTCTATAAGTGAATATCCTAAACTGAAGACTTCAGAAAAGAGTGAGTTTAACTTATATTGTTGGAAGTAGTACTCGAGTCAAATACACAAAACATTTTTTTTCACCTGTTAGTTTGATGAAGATTATTTATAAATATTGGGGACTCATAAATTCAATAGTTAAAATGACTATTTAGTGTATTAAATTAATGGTTATTGTTTCCTTTGTCGTCATGACCATGCAGTGAGCTAATTGCGAGCATAATTATTAGTCCTATGGATTTAAGGGCCAGTTGGCATCCTCGTTCTTCGCACGGGAAGAACAAGTTGAATGCGAAAGAATTGAAAGATCTTAAAGGTATATAACCTATACCACAAGAAAATCGGTTGGCTTGCCTACCTCACAGACACTATGATTCACTATACATATAAGCACCTTTATTTACATTTTTGGATACGTTTAGAACCGTCGAGTCAAAAATTTAAAAAGGCTTTGTACACAATTAGATATGATGTACATCAGGATGTACCAGGTGACTCTTATCTATTTAAAATTCTGATGATATAAACACACACACACACACACACACACACACGCACACACATACACTTTTCTTTATTAATATTGATAGAAGTTTGCATTTAAGCACACATATTAAATCTGACTTCAATTTAATATGTTATCACTTATGGGAATCTTCTTCAAATTCAGTGAAAGATGAAACCTTTCACTTTGATAACGTTGATTTACATGAGGAAATATTTTATTATTTTCAGTCTGCCTGTGCGTTTCCACTAATTATATTTTGCTGATTATGTTATAAATACTAACTTGCTTATTACCTTTACTTCTGTCAAATGCTTACATTATCAACATTAATTCCTAATTAAAAATCGGAAATCTGATATACTATATGTATACCTGTAGCTTGTATAGAAAATGCTAACGACTTTGTTTTATTTTTAAAACATAACCTTTGAAGTGCATCATTAAAATCTAAGTGTTTTTCTTAATATCAAACCAAAACCTCAAATTTAATCAGAATATACCACCAATATCCGCTCGAACTGAAAACCACTACGTTCTTGGTTTTGAAAAAAGGACTTCTATTAGTGTACTTAAAAGCAATTTCGTCTATGAATGAAAATACGTCAAATATGGTCATTGGAAAGCTATTCCCATCTTTCTAAAATATTAAAGATACTTTAATATATTACATTTGTACTGGTTAATTCCCAATATATTGTGTCTAAAGAGGACATGGTTAATTCTCCTCTTTAGATAGGATATCTTTGTAGAAAATTCTATGTTCTCCTTTATTTAAAAAACATGTAGCAATCCTACTTATGGTAAATAATCTCATAGGTACCAGAAATGAACTATGCATTTTCAGGTTGCGTGCAGAATGTACTTTTGAAACATACATACAAGAAATTGAAATTTGGTACAACATACTCAGTATGTCTCCAGATGCATATCTTTGGGTGGCCGTATAAACATCCTATATTTCTCTTCCTATTCCACCCATATAGGAAGCATAATGTCAATTGTTTCACCATTTGCAGTGTCTCGTGTCTTCTGCAAGAAATTCTATTTATTTGAGCTACTAACTCATATACCGGAAGGTGCTCATTTGTGGTAGAGGTTCTTGGTTGTACACTATTCTGAGTTTTTGTGCACATGCTTTACAGAATTGCACTCTGCAAGCCAAATGATACAGATTACTTTGTCCTATTAAAATGTCATTCGTGTTTATCGTGTCAAGTACAGCTACCACCACTTCTCAAAGCTCCAAATAGATACAGCGTTGCCAAACCTTGACAGCTTTCAGTTTATTTTCTTACTTCAGGAAAGATATAGTTAATGTAATTTTTATTCTACTGGGAAAGGAAGTTGCGTATACGTCACATATTATTTCTGTTGTAATCGGTAAGAAACTAACATATCTTCCTCTACGATACAATGATACATACTACACGTTTTCGTGGAAATAAATTCAATGATATCTGTAGTTTAAGATCTTCTGTAAGGTCAACCTCACATTTTGAATTTTAGTTAATAACTTAAACACAGCAAAGAATATAAAAAATATATATAGAATGTGAGCTAGGAATAGATATATCTGCTAAATTATATTACTTGTTTTTAATACCTTTTATATACTATAGAAATCTCAGGAGCCAACAATTATGACGTCGCAAACTGTAGCCCGAAATTTCCGGCCTAACAAAAATATCTGGAATCAATTTTATGTTTTATTTAACAACATTATGTAGATACTACCTGGCTCACTTTATACATCTTTTATACGTAGATTGGATAATATCTAGTGGCAACACTGTTCTCCGTAAGAATGCTGTGTCTCATCACTACAAGTGTTCCGTAGCTAATAAGGGATT